>NW_025335568.1:31792804-32008935 GCF_004798865.1 Varanus komodoensis | reverse complement strand
TTCTCCCATAAAGTATCCCATTTAAAATAGCATGTGGCAGCAGGCATGATCTGAATCTACCTTAAATGATTTAGTCTGTTTTAAAAAAAAAGATTTTGCATCTATTCACATTGAGAATGATCTAGCCAAATTTAAACTCCTTGATGTCTCACTGATTGACCTTTCCTGCTACTGAAATAAATAGATTTGAGCATGTTTAATTTTGTTTGGATCGTGGCCAATGCTAGTATCACATTTTGTATTGGCTGCCACATCTTCCAAATGCTTTGTCAAACTGTTGTGCATTGTCAATCCACTCTAATTCTCCTTTACCAATAGGTTAGCACAGAATGCGCAATAGTTTATCCCAACACAAACGATCATAAACTTTGAGTGGGCAGAGAAGGTTGAAATATAACCTTAGAAACATCTACAAAAATGGGGGCTGGTCCAAATGATGTCACACAGCCAAGCAGTTATTGCCATGTTCAGTAAATTAACATGGCCTAACCACACAGTAGAAAAAAATCCTTAAGCTGCAATAAAGACTAAATGATTTCAGACTCCCATGATCCTTTGTAGTCATCTTAAAGCGCTGCCTTAGTGAGCTAAACCTGTAAAGTTTTCTTTTGAGCGGCTGTGAGTTGATTAGATCTATTTCAGCCTAGTAGTGGTAATAGGCCCCTCTCTGTGAAACTGCTTAGCCTCTGCTCCCCTGGCAGCTGGAGAAACTGGAATTAATCAGGTCTGCTGGGGGGCTTCTTCAGCATCTCCGCAGGCCAGCAACTCTGGAATCATTTACTACAGTGTCTTATTGTCAACTCTTTGTCATTTAGGCTTTTGATTATGCTTTCTTTCCACAGGAAAGGGGAAAAAAAAGGAAATGGGTGACAGATTATCCTAATGCAAAATTTCACTAGTTACTTTTATAGGCATCTATTACTGTGCTTTGTACTGTCCATTGAAAAAAGCATAGGTGTGCACAAAAGATTCACGCGAGAATGAAGGGAGGGACAAAGAAAGAAAGCAACCTATGAAAATTAATGTGTTTTTCATAATTAGAGTCTGTAGCATGTTAATAAAACAAGGCATTACACATTTTAATGCAAATCCAGAGAACAAGAACTAGGATAACAGTACAGCCTATCAAAATTCTGTCAATTTAATCCCATTTGTCATTTTTCGAAGTTTTGAAATGTCCATTAGTATTATGGTCTAGATTTATGTTCAGAGACCAGTAGGCAAAACAAGGTGGGAAGAGGAGACATGAGGCTCCTTTGTAGATACATAGGAAAGATTCCCGAGTCACCTGGGTCACTCTTGCTGTGCTTGCTTCTTCGTGAATTAAACTGGGGAGACTGATGAGATGAGCTGCAGTGCCTGGGGCAATTCAGGAGGTGTTGTGGCTGCCCATTGTTGGCTTTCTTCCTTGCAGAGGCAAGCAGGAATCCGTGACTTCTGCTCTTGCTGTTCCTCACCTTAGGCGCAATGGGCTCTCTGAAGTTTGGGCAGCTCATGGGTGAACAAAGAACTGTGAAAGGACCCCTGCCTTCAATTTTTTCTGGCTCTGTTCTCACAGAAACAGGGACAATTTAATGGTCCTAACCATGCATTGCATTCACGCCTGGACCTTTGAACATTTAGGGGAAAGAAGGACCTTCTAGGACTGGACTGAGGAGATGCTCTGTTTTTCCAAACCTGGTCTAGATATTGGAGCATTGGAAGGGATGCATATCTTCGAGCTGGAGGAAAGGGGAAATAGGAATCTCTAACATATGAAGAAACATGAACAATGGTCAGATGGATACAGCTACTGGTGAATAAAGAATAGAAGTGAAAAGAATGGCATATGGAAAACTTGTGAAAAGCTTCTAAAAATGCAGACATTTCAATGCCAGAAATTGATAAATTCAAATTTATAGCTTGTGAGTCTTATGAAACTGGTCAGTTATGCCTTGCGCATGTCAAATATGCTTTCATTTCAGGTGTTCTGAAATGTTGTGCCCTTCTAAAATGGCAGCCTTGGAATGCAAGCCCATTCACAACATGGCTGCCATGTGGACATGGCCGATCACAAACCACTCTGCATGCACTGGCATGGGTCGCAGTTCACTGTGGCTTAAACAAGCCTCTGTAGGTTGCCATGATTGTATGAACCAGGCCAGAGAGAGAGAGAGAGAGAGAGAGAGAGAGCACAGAAGCAAAACACCTTTCTCTCTCCCCACTCACAGGATATGCTCTACTGTCCCTGAGTTTCTTTTTCTTTTTCCTGACATCCTGAGTATGCTTTGAAAAAAAATGCTGTGATAAAACCACCCACCATTTTTATTTTCAGAAATGTATATGGGATTCAGATGCATTCTTAGAAAGAAGGGTGGTTCTGGAGGTGGTGCTTTTCTTTTCAGCATACCAGTCCCCAGGGTCCGATTTTTTAAAAATTGTATTATTATTTAACAAATCTAAAACTATCATCATCAGGAGGAGATGGGAGCCTGGCAGGAACCAAGAGAGCTATCAGGGGGAATGTTGGTTCCCAGGAGCATCACACTGGAGACCCAAGATATACACTGTGCTTATTCATGTAAAATCATAAAGAGAGAAATGAAGCAGAATCAGAGCAGATACTGCCATGAGGTGCGGTATGTTGGCCATCTCAGGTGCTTTGTATTCTGGGAATGGATTTTAAGAATGTCAGTAGAGGTGATAGACTGCCTTTCCAGTATGCCATAGACTCTCAGAGGTCTCCAGCCCAACCATCCCTACTAATTTTGATCTCTGCAGTATGCAATCTGATCGTTTACTCCAGCGCGAAGGTCTGTCCTAGGCCTACACAGAGTCCCCTTGTCCTGGAAATCACATTCCCAGAGACTGCAAGACACCTGCCCCCATTGTCTCTTGCCTTCTATACAATTCTGATTCAGGCTGTATTCTCCAATACTGGCTTTACAGATAAATGTATCAACTCATATAAGTCATGATTGCTTTCTATTGATTATTTTACATAACTGGAGACATTTGGGAAATAAAAAAGACAGGCATCACTGCTTACATGAAAGAGTGGGTAGTTTAGAAGGCTGAGCCTTTCAAACTTCATACACATGGGTAGATGGTGAGAGGTGGGGAGACAGAAATCAATCATTAAATAAAAAGAAGGAAGGAAGGAAGGAAGGAAGGAAGGAAGGAAGGAAGGAAGGAAGGAAGAAACATTTTTTAAAGTCTTAGGTTAAACTCTATGACCTGTTTAATGTCATAATTGGTTGCTGCCAAAATCGTCAAACTGAATGAAGTTCTTAACTAAAATGTCATAAACTCCTCAGCATGAGGATTTATATAGTGCAGGTATCTGGCCAGTCACTATGCCAAGCCTTTCACAGGATGTATTTGTTATGTTGTATTTGACTTTTGCTAAGAAGGAAAAAATACAAGAAAAAAAAGACATCTGTAAATGTCTCTGTTCTGGAGTATTTCAAAACTTTAAGAACTATTCCTGATATATGTGTTACATGTTCAGTATATGTGTGACACACACAAGATAAACAGCCATTTTAATATATATAATAAAAGTCAGATTGAAATTATTTTTAGTGCAAAAGTGATGTGTTTATGATGACTGAATGTGGTTAATGTTAAATTTAAACAATGTGTGCTCAATGGAACATTTCATAATCAAGCAAAATCCTTGAGGTCCTGTTGCCAGTCAGGAATCCTAATGTTTACTCCTTAATAATTATTCACAGTAATGGTCTAAAACAATCTCTAGGATGCTTTAGTAGCATAGCTTGGCATCATCCATTGAGAAGGAAATAGGAACCCAGCCCCTTGGATCTCTCTGGGAAGGCAGAAGCTGTTCAGTTTATCTCTTGGGGGTATATAGACAAATTGACTCAGATGAGTAGCAAACACCTAGGGGTGTTCCATTCTGCTAATACACTTTCTGCCGTTCCTGTACTCTCTGGCATCTGGAAAAAGTTCTGCACTGGTGCTAAGGAAAAGCCACAAGTTCCAGAGCTCTTGGGATGACCTACTAGGGGCATGGGTGTCCTTATCCCTGCACCAAAATCGATGGTTCTTTCTCCCAAGCTTTCTGGCCTAGCTTCCTTGTGCTATACCAACACTTTTTGCTTTTTGGTTTTTTGGAGGACCAGCACCAGTTTCAACAGTGGGAGCTGCCCCACAGAACGGATGAGCTTTGTTTTCTTGGAGAGAAGAGAGACGACGATCAAGGGCTGCTGCTGGGGTCCTCTGCTTTGGTTGAGTAGTTTAGCATAAGGTTTGGCTCAAGTCTTTAGATCATGCAAACACATTGCCACCAACTAAATCTTGACTGGAAAAATCCAATGTCCTTTCAGGAATAGGCCCATATACAGATGTGGTCCCACAGGCAAAGATATTTTTGCTGTGTTGGCTCAGTTTGGCACAAAGGATACAACTGGGGGTATGGAGATAGAGAGAGAGGACACCATGGCATTTGGATGTACGCAACATATATTGTAGGGGGTATATAAACCCTGGGTGACTGCCTCTAGACATTTTTGACAGTCACTCCTTATTTCTTGTTCAGTGCAGACTTTTCTGGTCACTATTTGGGGCTAAGCAGAAATTTTTGGCTGGTCACCAGACTGACCCAGGTGACTTTTCAAATGTGTTGTTTATTTTTGGCCTTTAATGAGGGTGGGGTGTTGCTGTAGATCATGCAACCATGTTAATTTGCTCAGGTATGTATGGTAAAGGCAGGTAAGTGAGCAACCAGGGCACTCTTATGATGTCTGACATCTCAATAGGCTTGCTGCTCAAGACAGTGGGAGCCATGGGGAAGATGTGATTGCCTTTGGGGGCTGCATCAACTCACTTACTCAGAGCTCTGATCCCCCAGGAGGGGTGACATGGGAATGATGTCAGCTTGGAATGTGTGGCACTAGGAAGGGCTAGAGTTGAGCCACTATTCTCTGCAGACAGGATAAGCTTGCCCTAAATACCTACCAGGTTCATAGCTTGGTGAGGAATTGTAGCTTCCTGCACTGACCCTCTTTGCAGATTCAGTTCGTTTAATAAATGGCACCGTTGTTCAGCCCATTATTTGTGTCTCACCTCTTCTTTATCACCTACTTTTGCAA
Source organism: Varanus komodoensis (assembly GCF_004798865.1). Taxonomy (NCBI): domain Eukaryota; kingdom Metazoa; phylum Chordata; class Lepidosauria; order Squamata; family Varanidae; genus Varanus; species Varanus komodoensis. Next base: position 32,003,842 of record NW_025335568.1, on the reverse strand, counting down.
GACTCCCTTCAAGGAATGGGATACATGGTGGTTCTGTATGCATGATTTCCTCTTATAGTGGATTTCTGGATGGCATATAGTGCCAGAAAAGAAATAGAAAAAAGTCAGAAATAAGATGAACACTACTAGTTCTCTCTGCAACTATTTATGTACTGGTCCACCTGAAAGTAAGCTGCCTGGCTTAAATCATATTGTGTGACATCAATGTGTCATCCTAGTATAAGAGCCGTAGCCACTCAGTAATAGTTTCTTGTTGTAGCTACTATGCTTCTGATATTCAGAAGGATATTACGGTCCTGTGACAGCGTACCTCACTCTATACTGGCCTAATACCAAATGGAATCTAAAATTAATCATTTTCCCCCTAACCCCATATAATAAGCCCACAGGCTTGTTCAATTTATTTGTTCTGCCTAAGTAAGGCTCACAGGTTTAGCAAGTCAATCCCACCTTTGAACATTATCAGCACATGAAATACATGTCTGTACATCCACAATTTTTAAGGGGAAAAAGTTGTGTGAGTTTTAATCAAAATCCCATAAAACTGAGACAGGCAAATGCAACTCTTTCTACGTATCAATTGTTCTCATGTTTGAATTTTCTGGGCACAGGATGGATCACCCAGGATCACCCACAATTCGGACAAGTCAGCTTTGTTGAAATCAGTAGGATTCGTTTGTAGATCATGGCCACGATCCAACACAGCGTTTGGCATTAAATCAATGGTCTTAACCCACAATCTAAATTGTATCCTGGCCAGCATTAGGACTCTGAAACAACTGCCCTGATGTTCTGGAAGTTGGTTCTCCAGCATGATGTCTCTGACAGTAATGTTCTCACTGACACCTCCCTTGGCATCAGCTAGTTTCCCTGCCCCTTCTGAATTTTGTTTTATTTCTGAGCATTTTGAAAAATTGTCCCAGCTTTTACCTGTGAGTGCATGCTGTAAATCAAAGTGCCCCCCTCCAGTCTTCCTTGTCTGGACTCGTAGCAATTAGAACGGAGATTATTCCCCCAAGTTTGTGCTTCTGGACAACCAAGACCCAGACACACAGGCCTGGCTCAAGCTGTGCTGCACCCAAGGCAAGACACCACCACCTTCTTTCCCAGCTGTGGGGAGCTTATCCCAGGTCTCGGTCTGGTTTTGCAAGGCTTTGGACCACATAGTGGGAAGGCAGGATACTACTCCGCAAAGTGCTATCAGCCACTCCGGAAGAGCAGCAAATGTTACTGTGGGACAGCAGCTACTTGGGCTTTGTGGAGCAGCCACTGGGGGTGGTTGTGGCGATAGTTGTGTCTCCTTTTGGCAGTGGGGAGCTACACAATTCACCCATTTTATCTCTCTACCACCTGAATTATTTGCATCAGTCGGCCTCATGAAAAGGCCAGCCCTGCGAATACAGAGCTCTAATATCCTCAGAACTTATTTGCATGGAGCACCCTAATACTGTGTAGATGAGCACATGGCTTTTGTTGACTGACATTCCAGTTCAAGATCTAGTGACAGTGAGCTAGCAGGTAAGTCTTTGTGCTGGTATGTTAATGAGCTCACCAAGTGTCCTACTTTGCTCCACTTCTCATTTCTTGCTTTACATGTTTTACAGTATCAGTAAATCCACTCATTTCTGTTATTACTATTGATGGAAGGCTCACCTGGGAATATTTAGGCCTTTCGGTGATTGCCCAAGGCCTAGATGTAATGTCTGTTGAAACTGGATTCAGTATTCAAAAATAGCTAGGACAAATCTTTCTGACCAAAACAAAGGGTCCAAAAGAAAAGGTGGAAAGCATCGAGTTCTTCAGCACATTCTGCTCCTTCTACCAGCTTGCCTGATAGGTCATAGACTTTAAGAGTTGATACTGTCTTCAATTGTATCATAAACCGATTGGTCTGCTGCTAATACCATTCCTGCAGCCATCTGTGGTTTGAGGCGCATATGTTTAATTCTTCAGTGGCATTCAGTGTGCTATCTGAAAGGTCTCTCATTGCTATTGCAGCAATGCAAACCAGACTGCACTCCGGCGAACAAAGGGAATTTAACTTTCATAAGTTGGTTTAAAAATGCATTTACTCCGACTGCACCAAGCAAATCTAAAAAAGAAAGAATGAAAGAAGAAAAGCATCTTTAGCATGCCAGAAACATCTGGTTTCATATTTTCAGACCAAAAGGAAATTGCATGAAGTCTAAAATCTTATGTTTTGATTTATATTATTATTGAAAGGGTAAGGAGCTGCCAGTCATAAAATAAAAAATTTATGATAATAAATAAATAAGGAAAACAATCTGACAAAACATGCTGTGGAACAAAGATGCATTTCAAGTTTAATTAACTGATAACAATGTTTATGGGAGCAGAATTGTGCCACCAATTATGCAGCTAGTAAATGCATGCCAGCCATGCAAAGCTGGCCTATAAAAGTGTGACAAAAAAGATATCTCCTGCAGCAAAATGCTTCCAAGCACAAAAGGGAAGGTATTCTGCATGCAGTAAATCAGGCAGCAATTAAGACCCTCTCTGAAGACGTTTATGAGAAGGTCTTTTATGGATTGCATGACAGTTGCTCGGCTTCAAGTATGCATTGTAAACTGCACAATTGTGGTTGATCTGGCTTTCTAACATGCCTGCTGATAGTGGCCACAGCAACTGCTGTGTTAGGGATTTTTTTTTTTTTACAGTGCAGATATAACCGAGAGGGGGAAAGGCCATTCACAAGGCAGTGCAGAAAGCTGTTGAAGCTGCTTTCATCCACCTGATGCGTTGCCGTTTTTCCAAAGTGCTGCAGGCTACTGGGAGACGGTCCCTCGGCCCTCCTGACCAGTTCCAGTTTAAACAGAAATAAGTTTTGCCCTACAACAGCTGGCAGACTGAACAAGGAAACTGTTAGCTGGTCGCAGTCTCCTGCAGTATGGGGAGATAGACTGTATTCCTATTTAAATTATAATAACCATTTTTAAATTTTCATCTATACATAAACATCAGCCCATGCAAATAGCAATCCGCATTTCACTGTGCTCTTTTATTTAGCAGATCTCTGTCCTCTTTCGTTCTATTTCTTTGGTGTTGAGCTCCCTGATTTTTGGCAATTCACAGGAAGGGTTTGAAGAATATGAACATGAAACTTGCAGAATTTAAAAAATATCAAAATTATTAGAGTTGTTATTATGACTTTAAAGTTGTCATCCTATGAAGTAAAATGATTTTTCATCTGTATGCTTTATAAACATAGCTCACAAAAGGGATTTTTTATGAACAACGTGGCAATTGAGCCGGCAGTGATATAATTAGATAGTTCACCACTAACTTGAACTGTATTTAGAGAACAAGAGGCCTCAGGTGCTCAGAACTAGGAAAACATTGTGATGTATACGCACTAACAGCTTATGCTAGAAGGAAGTTTCAGTTCTTGAGGCTAAACTCATGTAAACCCATACCAGTCATCTAAACTTCAGCTTATGGAGGCACAAATCAAAGTCATCAGGTCTGAACTTGGAAGAAAATATCTTTCAAAATTGACTTTTTGGGGTGCTTCCACACTATGTTATTCATGGGAACGATGACATCCTAAAGCATCTCTCCGTCCCAGCACAATAAGCCACCTCACTGTCTTTTATTAAGTTTATAAGTGGTCAGTTTGATTTCCTCAGGAGGACATTTTCCAAAGATGGTTTCATTTGGAACTGCAGGAATGTTATACGAGGATGTTTTGACTCATTTGCTCCAACCCTGCATCAGAGGATGGAACTAATTTTTTTCATCATCTGATTAAGATTCATGATAATGAGTCAAAACATGCCAGTAGTAATTCCCAGCAGCACAGAAGACAGGATGCTAACTTCTGCAAACACAAGCATGCATACAAAGAGAGGCACTAAATGAAACTAAACCTTCCAGCATATGGATGGGTGCATTTTATTAATGAAAATGTGACACATTTGGAATATTTAGAAAGAGGTGGGTGTGAAATCTCACTAAACTAAACCACTGAAACTGTTTCCTATTATGCTATCACAAATTTAAAAACACATTAGTAATGTATATATGAATTCCTATTTTACTCGATTGCATTTACATGATGCTGTTGATTATACTAGAACGCAGTAAGAGGCAATTAGGATAGGATATAATCGTATATGAATCGATGTTATGAAATGATAAAGCCTTGCAGCAGCCCAGAGAAAACTGCACTCATTTAGATGAATTTAAAATTTAGAAAGTGGCCTCTAAGGGAACTTGTGCTAGACTACAACTCCCATCATTCTAGTATAGATTGATTCAGCTTAAGATGAATGCAACCTTCCCCAGTCCTTCAGATCCATCAGGCAGACTATCTTTTCTGGCCAACATGTTCACTGAATGGGAATAATGGATTTGTTTTCCAACATATCTGAAAGGAAAAATGAGTTAGTGGGTACAGATCTCTTCCAGCACTTTGCTTTATTTCTCTGTGTACATATAAGTAGGTGTGTGTGTGTGTGAATAAAAAGAGAAAGAGAGAATGAGAGAAAGCATATATAAGTTTATTTCTTCCAGTGGTTTCTAAAAACATAGGTGGTGATAGGATCATTTTCAGAAGCTCAATATTCTGCATGTATTAGCAAAGTTGTTAGATCCGGTACAAGAATAAGTGATATTTTAATAAAAAGCTGCACATAGTTGTCAATGTGAAGGCTGTTTTTTGAAATGTCCCCAGGGCAATGGAAGACTTGAACTTGTAAGATACAATGCTAATCATTGCTGAATTAGACTAGATGTCATTATCTAACTTGTAATAAATATTATTCTTAGCAGTGTCACCACTACAGGGAGAAGGGATCTGAATCTAAGTAATACTGCTAATAGCAGAAAAGTCTACAAGATCTTTACATAAATAACCTGTACAACTTTAGATTATATTGAAGCATTCCTGAAAATTATATAAGAATGCAAGCTAAATAGGAGGTTGCCATTATTATTATTATTATTACTACATGCTTACCTTACTCTTCAAAGTTTATTCTATCAGATCAAGCAGCATTTTGTACTATCTGAAATATGCTAAAATGTCAACTGAATTTTTTTCTCTGATTAATATTTTAGCAGCAGATTGATTTCAAGTTAAAATTAATGTGAAGTAGATAACAACAGAACTTCATGTTAGTAAAGGTCTGAAAAAGAGGATGCTTAATTTAGAAATAGTTTAAGTCTAGCAAATCATGCTACTGCTGGGAGAGAGGGAGGGAGGGATGTGGAAAAAGATAAGTCAAACCTATTTTCCAGGTGCTGACACAAAATTTCTTGGGAATGTAAACTTTCCCTTTAAGGACCAAATTATATGTGACGTTAACTGGTTAGTTCTGCTCTTGAATACACACCCTGCCCTGTCACAAGTTGCCAAGAGTTAGATATTTAGCCATGGGGTACAGGGCTGATTTAATCCTCCACTATTGCCATTCTCCTCCTCCCATTCCTGTAGTTCTCAGTCCAGTAAAAGTTCATTTCCCATTTGTGTTCTGCAAGAGGTGCTGGGACTACAGTGGGCAAAAGACCTGTTTATTCATTCTCTAGCTCCCAGTCCAGGTCACCTCTCCCACCAGCAGTAATTTGAGTGTGTGCAGGAGGAAAACTGTCTTCATGGGTAGAATTCAGCAGTATAGACCACATGAAGTTTGCCTCTCCAACTGAATGTTTGTATCACTATTCAGAACTGCAGCCATTCAGTCACAGCAAGTCAAGCCTGATGAAGGTTTAACTGGTTATGGACAGACGCTTACTGCGTGGTAAAGAAATAAAAGTGGCTTAATATGGAGACTGATTATGCAATATACAAAGCAGAACAGAAAGTCTGAATTTTAGGGATAAAGAGCCTTTTAGGGTATGTCAGTGGAAATGGTACAATATGCACCAAGAGTGCAATCCTACAGACACTTGAAAGTAAATTCCACTGAACTCAGTGGGACTCACTGTGCCATCTGGCTTTACTCCTGAGGAGGCATGTATAGGATTGCATTGCAAATTGACATGACATAACAGCCATTGTTGTAAACTGTCCAGAGAGTTTTGGTGGTATTAAAATAAAATAAAATAAAAATACTAACAACAAACTCTGTACCTTTCGGACAAAGTTTATTTAAACTGAAATCCTGAACACACACTGTGTTGGATAGTGATCCCCACTGGACATAATAGAGCTTCCTTATGAGACATATGCATGGGAATATACTGTTATAGAATTATGTCTAGCTGGAACAGCATAAGCAGCATGTAAAGCAGCCTAGAGTTGACCCATACAGTTGACATAATAACACCCAAATGCCCTTTTCCTCTGGACAGCAATGACTGAGGCCCTTGAGATCGGTAGCAGAGGCCCTCCTCCTGGAACCCTCCATGAAAGATATTAGGAGGGTGAGTACCTGGAGGAGGGCCTTCTCTGCGGTGGTGCCATGCCTATGGAATGCGCTCCCCAGAGAGGTCCGCCTGGCGCTGTCGTTATTTCTTTTTCGGCACCAGGCTAAGACCTTTTTATTCCAGCAGTATTTTAATAAGTTTTAATATTGTTTTTTCTATGTTTTTAATTGCAGTCAGTGTGGGTTGGGAATTTTATTTATGCTACTATATTGTAAGCCGTCCTGAGTCTTTTTTTGCGATTAGGACGGCATATAAATATTTTAAATAAACAAACAAATGCATAAATATTTCTTGGAACCAAATTGCATTCTTGATGGACAATGAAGCACGTGGGATGACTGCTGAAATGCAGAAGGAGAAAGACTCTTGCTGAATCCAACTCAGCCTGGGTTTGAGTTCAGTACTGGGCCTCCTTTGTGTCATTGCTGCTGGCAAAGAAGGACTTCTTTTCTAGCCTCGTTCCATATTCAGTGTCATGTAGCAAAGCTGTTTCTGGAGGTGAAGCAATTATTCTGGTCTGGTCCTGAAAAGGAATTGGTCACACCCTTGATGGCTTGCTGTGATAATTTTGCATGTTTTTTATGAAGGTAAAACTGCCTAAGTCTTAACTGAGGAATCCAGAACACCATCTGATGGATGGTCAATTGGTTCCAGGGTTTTCTAACTTTTTCACTCCTGCATTGAAGAGGTAGCAGCTTCTTTGAAAGGCACAATAATCAGGCCACTCCTGAAGAAACCTTACCTGGACACAGAAGAGGACGCCTTCTTCTTCCTGCTCGTTTGACATTCCCTATCATGATTGTCTTCTCCAGCAAATCTTGTCTTTTCATGATGAACCTGAAGTACGATAGCTTCAGTTTCTTCATTTTTGCTTCCAGGACAAATTTTGGCTTAATTTTCTCTATGGTCATACTTGTTCATATTTCTGTCAGTCTGGGACATTCACAAAGCTCTCCTTCAGCACCAGGTTTCAAACACATTAAGTTCTTCCTGCCAGCTTTCTTCACTGTCCAGCTTTCACATCCATACATAGTGATTGTGAATACAGTAGTGTGCATGACCTTGGCCTTGGTCTCCAGTGAAACATCTTTATACTTGACAATTTTTTTCAGTTCCTTCACTGCTGCCCTTCCAAGTTTCAATCTTCTTCAACTTTCTTGGCTGCAGTCTCCCTTTGAATTGGTGACTGAAACAAGGTATTCAAAGTCTTTCACAATGCCAGTTTGTTCACAGTTGACAGTAAAGTTGTGTGATTCTTCTGTAGCCATGATTTTTCTTTTCTTAACGTTCAGCAGTAGTCTTGCTTTTGTAGTTTTCCTTTCACTTATATCATGAGTCTTTTCAATTTGCTGCTATTTTCTGCCAGTAAGATGACATCATCTCCATATCTTAAATTATTAGTGTACCTTCTGCCAATTTTCATTCCTTCCTCTTGTCCTAATCCAGCTTTCCTTATGATATGTTCTTCATGAAGATTGAACAGATAGGGAGATAAAATAAACTGTTGTCTAACACCTTTGCCTATAGGAAACAATTCTCTTTCTCCACATTATGTCCTATACAGACTTCACATATGAGTCTTTCTCCACTTTCATTTCTGACCACTAGGCCAAAATTATTTATTATTATTATTATTATTATTATTATTATTATTATTATTATTATAACATTTCTATGCCGCCCCTTGCCGAAGCCTCAGGGCGGCTTACAACACAATAAGATACCTTGAAATACAATAGAACATAATAAATTACCAATAAATACAAAAATACAAAAAATACACTGAGATACAATAATATAAAATTAAAATTAACAGTATAAAATAAGTAAATAAAGAATATAGGAGGAGGAAAGAGAAGGAAGAGGAAGTTGCCCTGGCCAGATCATATATTTTAACAATTAAAATGATGTTTAAATAAAAAGGTCTTTACCTGGCACCGAAAAACCAGTAACGACAGTGCCAGGCGGACCTCTTTGGGGAGTGAATTCCATAGGTTGGGTGCCACCACAGAGAAAGCCCTCCTCCGAGTGCTTACTCTCCTAATTTCTTTCATGGAGGGTTCCCGGAGAAGGGACTCTCCCGCAGATCTCAAGGGGCGGTCGGGCATATACGGACCCACAACAATGGATTCCTCTTTATTTCCTTATTTTGCATTCCATTCACCTGCATTTTATTTTGATGTGTTACTGATTTAATCTTGGATATCTTCATAAAGGTTTATTTTCTCTTTTTAACATCTGTTGTTGGATCACAGACCTGAATGGCAGTTATGTTGATAGGTTTTCTAAGGATTTTGATTGATATGACTTTGACTTTTCATTATAGCCCCTTATTACCTGTGCTGTGTCTTGCCTCAATATTAGAGCCATTCTATTTCTTTTGAGTTTGCCGTTCCAGATTATTTGTGTTTACATGGCTGAAAATATCCCATTCCAGTCCACTTTAGTTCACTCATCCCACACTTCTTGCATTCCACTTTCCAACACTATGTGACATGCAGCATCAGACCTTCCTTTCACCTCTGCCCATATCAGCCACTAGACTTCCTTTCAGCTTTGATCTAGTTGCATCATTACCCCCAGCATATCCTTTGCTGTTCCCCATGAGTTGGCTGCATGCCTTCTGATCTGGAAATTTCATATTCTGGGACTATTATTGGTTTCATTATGGATTGTTTAATCATGGTGTTTTCAAAATAAGATTCAGAAATATTCAGTAGTGGTTTGCCATTGCCTTCTTCTGTGCAGTACAGTCCAGAGTTAGCTTGAGGGTCACTGCCCCATTGTCTGTGGAAGATACCCTGTCACTGCTATCTTCAATGACTGCTGCTACCTAATATCTGTTCTTCAGGAGTTTCTGCATTCACAGCACCAACAGAGATATGCATTCTGTTCTGCTGATGTTATCATTACTCCAGAAGAGAGTGGATGCATCTTAGGCAGCTTTGACCTTTCTGCCTTGGGTGACCTTGCTAGGAGACCAGCCTAGTGAGAAAGTCTGGACTTTCTCACAGAAATGGAGGCATTTCTGTTGGCTTCTCTGACATTCTCAACCCCCCTTACCATGAAATAATGGCTATATTTTAATAGCATAATTCTTCTCATTGTGTTAGGGACAAGTGTCAGAAAGAGCTTATCTTCAAAAGGTGGTTAAGTGCTGTATCCAAATTCTAAATCACAGAATTTAGATCCATGGCCTCCAAAATCTTGGTCCTTCCTGCTTTTCCTGCATAATCTCTATATGGTGCTATGCTATTGTAGTATACCAGAATTACACAAGTAGAAAAATTAAGTTTCTTTTGCTTTCCTAAATAATATTTATCTACTCTAAAATTCTCAAGGAAAACAGTCTTGAAAACATTGCTGTCTAAAGAACTGTGACCATTGGTAAAGAACCACAACAAACACTCCAGGCTGAACAGTTCCAAATGTTTTCCAAGTGCTTCATATTGATCAATAACTTCTAAACCTCTTCTACTTTCTTCTTAATATGGTTCTTTTTTATTAAAATAGACACGGATTATCCTCTGTACACTGTAAACATAGTCATCCTAAGTTCTGAAATTGTCACCAAACTTGATTGTCCTTCCAGGATTCTTAGTATAAAGGCTTTAGTATCAGGGCTTTAACAGGTCAAGATGCTCTCTTTCTGTGTCCTTCATTTCCCCTCTTTGTGTTTTCTATTGACAAACAAAGCCATTGACCTCATTACATTTGCGCAGTCTACAGTAGCTGACCTCCAGTGTCTTCTCTTTTTCTTTCTATATGTATTTTTGAATTGTTTGTTTCTCTAATGACATTTTCTTTTCATGCACAATCTTATGTACTTCTGCACGCAGACCCATTGCATCTTCTTAAGTACACAGAAGCCAATTATTTTGGGGGTGACCCCATATTACTTCTAAACTGATAGGTAGTACTGCTGAATTTGCTATTGGATAGGATGGTATGGAACCCCAGACCCAAGTAATTGATTCACAATGTAACAGAGAAAAACTATTCAACAGAAGTAAAAGTAAAACTCTATAAATCAGGCATAAGTAAAAGAAAATGACCAATAATTTGAAGCTATGGGGCAATCCCCTTTTATGTATGCTTAGGCAGAGCAAAGGTCCACAGCTGCCAGTGTTCTCCAGCTAGCGTAGCTGCAATGCAGAGAGCTGGAGGACTTATTTCATCCTAAATATGGGTAGGACTGCACCCATTCAAGGTTAATCTCTTGTGAGGGGGAACAAGAAGGCATGTCCCCAGATTCTTGCTGATGTTGGTTGGGTTTACATGGCACATCAATCCCCCAGCCTCATTCATCCATCTGTTCAATGGGGAAGGGGGGTAGGGGGTGGGAAGTGTCTTGTCCTATTGTCTGCTTGATGTTACTGTCCCCAAGTCCAACGAAGGAGGCACTTTTCAGCTGGTGAGAAAAGGGAACAGAGCTGGTGTTGTCCAGTTGATCTGCTTGCCTTCCCCCTGAGAATGGCAAATACAAGTGCCACGCCCAACCCTGCTGCAGTAGCGCCAGCGGGTGCAGGAATGACTTGTATGCCCTCACTTCCCCACAAGACCGCAAGACCAAGCAAGATTGGCTCTTCTGCCACCACCTCTATGCCCAGGCCCTCAATGGCATGCTGTGGAAGCCATTGCCTCCCCTTGGACTCTTGCCGATGCTCGCCAGAGAGCCCTCCCCACCTTGCTACATGGAAAGGAGCCCAGGGCTTTGCTCGCTGTCATCAGTGAGGGCTCCTTGGCCAAAACAGCAATGCTTTTTTGCTGCTATGGCTAAGGAACCTTTTAACATGTTGGCTTGATCGAGGCTAAGCAAGTTGTCCAGGTTTGGATGTACAAGCCATGATAGGTTAACCCTGACATTGTGTCTAGGGGACTAAAATGGCTTGGTGAGGAGCAGGAATTATAAAAATGCAGATTTCTAAGCAGCCGTGTCCAAGGTATAAACATCAGGAAACATTATAAAACAACAACAGCAACTCCCATTGTCTCATATTAATAAATACTTCTGTTTTCATTTATTGCTGAACAAGAGAATTCTTGTACGGAATGGACTTCCATGGGAGGTGGTTGAAGCCCCATTGATGAGGGTGTTCAAGGATAGCCTTGACATGCACGTGTTAGGCATGTCATGAGTGGAGCTGGCTGGGCCGGGGGTCAGACTAAATGGCCCAGGAGGCCCCTTCTGACTCGTTCAGTTTCTATGTTTCTAAGAGACTCGCCAACCTAAGTGTTCTCTCCAGAATGCATTATGGAGCTACATGTCCCTTTACCTCTGTGTAAGTGTGCAGAACCCAAGTCTGGATTGGGATCATAATACTTTAGGAGAACAGGAGTTAAGTTGCTGCCCTTCTTTCTTTATTCTGAAATTCTACCACCACCCCTGCAAGGAGATGCTCAAAATAAAACAAAACAAAAAATGTTGTATTGGCCATTAAGTTAAGGACATTTGCATAATTTTATTTATTTGATTTTCTGGAGTTTGTTGGCACAGAATTGGGATGTGTGTGTGTGTGTGGAGAATAAGGCAGCTGCACTATAGCTCATCTGGTATATAAACGGGGGGTTTGTACTTCCCATTGACAAACGATGTACAGTACACACAGGCAGAACCCCCACGGTGTTTTAGCAATACCCAGCTGGTCTAATAGTCTCTTGGGGCTTTAGCCAATCAGTTGCAAGCCATCATAAAGCCAACCATAGCATCAAAGCGCATATTGGAAATGTACTTTTGATTTCATTGCTAATTCTATTTTGTAAGCCCAACAGAAAATTGCGTTGTGTTTTCCCCCTTCCCCTATAGCTTTTATAATGAAAATAACTTTTAATAAGAAACATTTCCAGGAACAAGAGAGGATACGTTAGGCTTTCTAAATTATCGTTATTCAAAACCCCGCAGTCTATCTCCCTTCCTTTTAAAACATGAACAATTATTTTGGCTCATCGGTGCTGTTGTTCTTAGGTATGGGTCAATTTGTAACTGGCTTGGGTAGGAAATGAGGAGCAGTGTGGTGGTGCTAACACATTGCCAGTGTCCTCCCTTTGACCACAAAGTGTCAAGCCCCTTAGGCTCAATGAGCACCTTCCCTGCCACCATGCCATGCTTTCTTGCCAGATTAAAGGAGGACCTTTGTATGAAGTGAGTGGGCTCCTGCCAGTACAGAAGAATGGAATCTGCTCCTTTTGGAACCACCATCGAGAGATCCTAAGGGGGATGATGACGCTCATCAGGTCCCTGAGACAACTTGCAGTGCAATGCATAGTTACTCAGAAGTAAGCCCCACTGAGTTCAATGGGACCTACTCTCAGAAGATAGTGTCTAGGATCACAGCTGTAATGATTCACAGGTGACCCTGATCCACATGTGCTGTGGGTAAGGCAGGGACCTTCAGATAAAATCATCTGAGTTATTCTTAAAGGGGGCAAAGATATGCATTGGAAAAATGTACCTACATCTGAGCCATGGCTGTGCAATTGAAATGAATCTGCAGTTAAAAATGTTATTCCTTGCTAATATTTTCAGCATTTAGCAAGGAAAGGTGAACCAACATAAATTAGTTTCTCACACTTTCAAATCCTGAGTATTTGTTAAACGTATGGAAGGTTGTATCTGTGTGAAATATTTGTAATATAAAGTAAACAAGAGAAGAGACACCATATCATTCGCTTTATGCAGACATGGATTGAAAACTGATCTATTTGACTATTGCTGCGGTCTACACACTGGCATATAATAACTCCAACAGGAGTGGACTAATGTTACTGCTTCCTTGATATAATATTGTGTCTAGTTGTTGCTTTTGTTCTTCATACTTTACATCAATGGAGGTTTCAATTTGGGCTTCGTTGGCCCTTTATCTAGTGGGTGGCCCAATTCATGTGAGGATTTGACCAACAACTGAGCAATCATCTCTATTTCGGCTGCTAAATTAGAGGGGAAGTAAGCATGGATTTGGAAACTTGGTGACTAGAGCTCCAAATATATACACTGCTATGTTTTTGAAATTGTTTTAAATCTGTGTTTAAATGTTGTCTGATACCTGTTATGATGTTTTTATTGTTGCCTGTATTTTTATTTTGTGCTGCTGCAAATGATGTTTTTATTGTTGCCTGTATTTTTATTTTGTGCTGCTGCAAACTGCCCAGAGCACTTCAGTTACTGGGCAGTATAGTAATAGTACTCAGTTTTTAAAATACTGGAGAGCCGTTTCTCCCCACCCCACAATTGTGAATAGCATTAGGGGAAGTGAGCTTGAAACTTACCTTCTGTCCTTTTTTGTAAATCACATACATACACACTACTTTTTTCTCCACAGGCGGAAACATACAGATCTGCAGGGCACGCTGGAGTACATGCGTCTGTTTGATGACTGCATATCAAAAGATGTGTACATACACGTATGTACATATGACCCAGAACTCACAGTGACTTTCCTTTAAAGTCAGTCAGCTTTTGTCTGAAGAAACTTATGTGCACATTTTCCTTTGGACATTATTCAAAGTCTGCTGTTGGACCCACTTTTGTTACACAAATCTATGCACATTTATCAAATACCATCCTTCTGCATTTGAAAATTGGGTATGTTACCATATAATGTGCCCAGATGATATTTCCTCCCTGCCTGCCTGCTTCTAAACTCAAAATAGCACTAAGTGACCAAACTATGGGCAGCTGCAGTCCATCATTTACATGGCAGTGATGTATGTGCAGTTCTTTCATCAGGCTTTACATTTCTTGAATAATGTATATGAGAGGGGGGAAAGTAAATTCTCCTAAGCAGCAGATTCAAATGGCCTCTGTTGTTGATGTTTTTTAAATGCTGAATGGCTAAAAGGAAATGGGTGGAATGAAACAATGCAGCTCATTCAGTCTGAAGACAATGGTATTATGTACAATCAGCTATGGATCCCAAAGAGTGAGATGGGATGAGCTACCCTTGGAAGGGGGTTGGGACAGGTTAAGTGAGGCCCACGCTGCTCCTTGATTTCTGTGAAACTTCACGTTTGTGTTCCAGGTAGTTCGCTACTGATGTGACTCTGTTTGTAGCATTTCCAAGAACATGTAACTGAGGAACTGCGTGCAAAGACAGAGCTGATGAACGCTTCTTCCTGTCACAAATACATTTCATTGTCCAGTCCCCTCCATTGGTGGTTTCTCCCCGATATATACAGTGATGTGAGAACTGCTTCTCCATTTGCAGAGACAAATGGCGGCTGTGAGAACGAAACGAATGATATGTTTAATTGTATGGCTAACTACATGGAACTTTCTTACCCAATCAGGATGCCCCATCCCATGGGAAAGAGCCATGTGACTAGTTCTCACCCACAGTGCTTAATGCACGCACATGGCCCATTCATTTGGGATGACACTGCAGGGAAATGGTTCCTATGCTACTTCGCGGGGTGGGATGGGAAGGGAAGGGATGTGAGCATGGCAGGAGGACAATGGAAGACTCTCCAGAGGAGATTTATGGCATGTTGTATGTCACCTTAAGCATCTCAAATGCCCGCTCTTTGTTGTTTACTGATAGAATCTTAATAATAGAGACAAAATTGATAAATTGACTTGAAGTATTATTTTTCTGGGATTTCAAGTACACTGAACGTTTTGCACATTACTGCTCTTACACAAGAGCCATATATGTCTAGCCCTGAAGGAGAAGCCACATGAAGTTGCTCCCAGGGTCATTTTGGATGCTTGCAAGCTAGAGGCCATTTACTCTTAGTTTCTTCCTTCATGGTATAACCTGCCAGCCCTGCCCCATTCATACCTATATTCCATATGTGACTACAAGAGTAACTGAGCCATAACCATTCTGATGCAGTTCAGGCAAATGGCTGTCCCAAATCTAGGAGAGTCATCTGAAAGGCTCCAGTCTGCGGCTGCAGGGGTTGCAAATGCTATTAAATTGCAAAAGTGGGCTCTTTCCATTTCTAATAGAATGGATATCTGCAGATAGAAACTGAACATTGAACAGTATTAGAGTCGTGAAAAAAGATCATATCCAAAATTCAGGTGGAACATCAGGCACAACTGTACTTTTTCATTTTTAAGAGACAGATTAAGTGTGGAGAGCAGCTGTCAAAATAAGAAGGATTATTTACAAGAATCTCAGTGTTTCTTTCTTTCTAGAAGCTGGGTCCAGTTATGATGGTCAAGCTGCAAGCCTAGCTTCTGCTTGATTTAATAGCAAATGTAGAATTAAAATACCAAATACAGAGCTTAATTTTACCACATAGTTCTCAGGAAAGAATGACTAAGGTACGTGTTTCCAAGGCAAGGAAATAGTTTCCCATGTTTAGATCCATTTACATGCGAAGGGGATTTAGAAGCCCCATTTCTTATCATTATGGTTTAAAATGAGCTGGGTGTCAAACAGCGGAGCTTTATGCTGGCCCTCTATATAAATTCTGCCCTTCGTGAATTTTTGCTGGCCAAGCTATCAATTGACAGAAGTGACTTTCTGAAAATGACTCTTTGACTTCGGTGGGACCGAAGCATATGTTATTACAAGATACATATAGCCAAGAATTCAAAACATGCTAGTAGTCACTTCATTTTATAATGCACTTGACTTTCATTTCCACATGGTGATTAGAACTTGATCCATTTCATATGCAATAAATGTATTTTATAAAAGCTTTGATAATAATACATTTTATGCTATATTAATAAAATGACTAGCAATAGGTTTTTATGCCAATCATTTGAGGATCATGGCATGGTATTCCTATACAAAAGATCTGCTACTGATATAATGAACACTCTAGCAATGGAATATAGCAGAGATGCCAAATTTCAGAATGAGGGATCATCAATAAACTCCCACAGTGTGTAAATCCCATGTCAAGTACAACTCTCTCCACATTAAAGTTAGGCTCAGCTCATGATTAACTCACTTTGGTACCAGTAGTTCCACGATTTTCTCTCTCACTACTTCTACCTTCCTTCCAGTAAAGAAAAGGTAATATTCTACTTTTCCATCAAGAAAGTTTGAAAAATTTGGCATATTCCAAACTGAGGCATCAGGGAGAAAGGTTTTCCTATTGCTTCTATGGTATTCTCATTTTGTCTTATTTGTATAAAAATCTGACTAGTCTGATTACCTGGAAAACAGTTTACCCATTTGGTCAATATGTGATCTTTGCTAAATATCGCTAATCAACAGAGACAATATTCCAGTATGTGGCAGCCTAACTGAGCTTAGCATTTTATTTTCGAAAGTAAATTAAGTCACACTTGTTTGCAGATAGCAGTGTTTTCTCTTCAAAATACACATGACCAGAAAGGATCTTTTCCTTGTTCATATATCACATTTAATCCCCATACTCAGCAATTTGACCCCCTCCTGTCTGTTTCCCAGGCTTGATTTCCAAAAATTATTATCATAATTAGTTTTGGTGCACTGAAATCAGCAGGTGTTGTTCTTTTTAAAAATCTGAACATGTGGCTTGCTTAACACATCTAAATCACAACAAAACAGCTGTTTAGATGGTTGTGTAGCTTAGCTTCCTTTTAAAAGATTAGTATTTGTGGAGTCCTGATTGGACCTTGCCACCTAGTGGCTGACCAGGAGAACCACTTGCCTTTTGGGGAGAGAACGCTTGCTAGTTCTCTGTGCAGGCTTCTCAGCCATATCTGCATAGCTCCACCTTCTCACAGTCACAGCCAATTCAGAGGCCCTGGATGTGGGCCATTTGGAATTGGTCACCTGCTCTGAAGCAGTGTGGATGGAAATGAAAGGGCCTGGGAGGCAAGACTCCTTATGGCCAGGCATTTAAAGGCAAGAAAGAGGGCATTCACAGGAAGAAGGGATCTTTTTATGGACTGTGCAGACAGAGCAACTAGATTGTTTTTGCACACCCCAGGGAAAATGACAGAGTCAGAACTTCAGAGCTGAAAGTGCCCGGTGCTGCTCCCACTGCTGGAGTTGATGCTTACTGGAAAGATCCGTGAATAAATGAGAGGTCGTCCTCTGCAGGTACGGCCGAGAACACTGCTTGGCAGCTCCAATGGAGCAGGAAATGGCACCTGCTACTGCCACCTACAGGGGTGGCCAGAAATGCACCTGTTTTCCTGAAGGACTGGAAACCTTGTCTGATGTGGTGTCTCTTATTCAGCTGGTATCACATTCATGGAGGGGTGGCTTGGAAAGGGGAGTAGACACATTCATGGAAAATGAGACTTCCAATGGATACTAGCCACAATACATCATCCCAAGTGCCAGAAGTGACATTTGCTCAGAAAGGTGATCAGGAGGATAGTATCGCCCTCGGGTTCTGCTGGTGAGCTTTCCATGGGCATCTAGGTAGCCTTTTTTGGGAACAAAGCCTGAACTACAAAGACCTCTGGTCTGTTTTAGCGGGACTCCTGTTGTGTTTGTATGTGGGATTGGTTGCTTGGGTTCCATAAAAAAGCTGGACCTACCACCCACCTACTACAAATAGATCCCTCCACAAACTCTCTAACATTACATTGTGAGTAAGCAACTGCTAATTTATCCACCCCACAGCAAGAGATTTAGACCCTAACCCTCTTCCAGATGGCCACTCCCAGCCCTCTGAAGCAAACTCTGTGGTTGAGAGGGGCACTTAATTGGGGTGGAGAGTTCAGCAAAAATCACCAAAGTGCAAGCCAGGTTGTCCAAAGCTGCTATTTCTCTCCCATGCCCTTTTCCCCATAACTGAATAAATATTCAGAGTTCTTCCATGTGGCCTCTGCCCCTATGTTTCATGCTGGCAAGGGGAGAAAAAATTGCTTTTCAAGGAATCAGGTTAGTATCTTAGTTCCCCAGGTTTCTAGTTGCTGGGTGAGACTACCTGTATCTGATGCAGAGAAAACCCAGGTCTTGTTGCCTTCACTCACTACCTGCAACACATCTACATTCCATTCTGCTTTGCTTTTCTCCTAGTTTATTCCGTGCATTGATTCCAATTATTTCAATTATTCTGTGAATTTGAAATATTGTTTTATTTTAATTAGAGATGTACAGATTTTGTAAAACATATTCTGGTTGTGTTTCATGGATTGTCTGGTCTCTTCTGTTACATTGTCTGCTCACTGATGGAATTAGATGTTTATATGAAAGTTCCATTCCTGTTTGGAAATTTATGCCAATATGCACGTGTTCAAATCTCAGTCCCAAAATTAAAAAAAAGTTGGAAGGTGGCAGATTCTTTAGTATCTCCAGGCTAGGTTCATAGAACTCTAAACTCATTTGAATCTGTCAAGGACTCTTTTTGACATCTTTAATCTGGTCACTTGGATAGATTAAAACACAACAAAATAATAAAGCAGTACATACAGAAGTGTATGTCTTCTTTTTCTTTACAACATACAGACAAATATAGATATAACAGATAACAAACAAAAGGATAAAGCACGAATGGGGGATGTTTCATGAAATTATCATATATTTAAGATAAAAGTAATACATTAAACAGCAATATATCCAAGTTAGTGACTCTCAGCACTGGCTGGTTGGGTCTGGCTTCTGGAATTTAATTTTCCCATGGAGCCTCTGGAGAGCTGGTGTAGATAGTGCCATTCCAACAGCAGCAAATAACATCTAGGCCAGGACAGTCCAACTTTTTGTACCTCGAGGGCCACATGAGGACAGTGACATGGAACCCTATGGCTGCCCAATGAAACAGATGTCCATGTCATAAATTAAAGTGTTGGAAATTTTATTTATTGGTATCTGCTTTAGGGATAAGGGGCAGCTGCTTAATTTTAAGATGATTTTAGGACCAATTGAATGAAAATGTGTGGGCGTGAGATCTCTGCAGAGACCCCAGGCAGCTCCTTCTCCGACCACAGCCCAAGCACAATGACTGCTCCTCTGGGTGGCCCATCCCTTTCTTCCCTGTTTCTCCCACCCAGAAACCCTCCCTGTGAACCCCCAGCCCCTCCTTCCTTTGGGCCGAGCCTCTTCTGCTTGAGCCGGTGAGCTCTCCTTTGCGCTCATCAGCTGGAGCAGCATGGGGCATGTTGGGGTGAGCTCTTTTAAGCCTGCAAGAGCCTCAGGAAGCCTCTGGAAGAGAGCAGAGTGGGCTGGCAGCCCTGTAAAAACTTGCTGTGATCATGCCTGTGCCATCACTGGAGGGAAAATGTGTGTGGTGAGGGGCTCTGAGTAGCAAGAGAGCCACAGAGCAAGGCTTCAGGGGCCACATGCAGTACAAATCATGGGCTTAAATTACCCATTCAAGACCCAATCACCACGAAATATTTTATATCATAACAACAACAATACATTCTTTGTAGGGTCATTCATTTCCTGCCAGCTACTCTGAGAATGGCAGCTAATCTCAGAGGAAGCAGGTAAACCAGGGCAGAGTGGCAGATGATGGGAGTGGAGTGCTGGTGTTGCATTCCTGAAAGCCCTGTGTCTTCTACAGCCCTTCCTATTTCCTTTACATGCGTCCTTACCTTCCAACCCCTCCTACTGACATGACATTTGGAAGAAATTTCACCTTATTGGGTAACGGATTCCAGTCTGTAAGTTTCTGGGTCAAGTTGCAGTCTGTTATTCTTCTACAAAGAGAGGAATGAGACAGGAGAACTTGTGCTATTCGCAGTGATAGAGTATTTTAACTCTCACCACTCTGGATGTGGTTAGAAAACAGCTTTCTGAAACCATAATATTTGGTTTCAGAAAGCTAAAGTGTTCCCACCTCCTTAGATAATTCCAGTTATTGTTTTCCATAAGTTTTGCCAGTTATGATAATTAGCATGCCTTATTTATCCTTTTATGCATATATTATGACCACCAATGGAATCACCATTAAAATAGGCCCTTTTCCTCTACTTGAATTGCATATGTAACAAAGATGTGTGCCTACTAAATATTTCGTTCAAAGAAATTACGGTATGTTTATCAGTTCTAAAACATTCTTGCTTATGTTTAGGAATCACATCAGTGCTAATGCTTGACAAGATTTCTACATGCACATTATTATTCCAGTGTATATATCTGTTCTCTTTCAATGAAATATTTGTGTATTTTAGTTTCATTCCCTTGAGACCAACCCACCAGGCAAACAAATAACTTGCAAAAAAAAAAAAAAAAATCCCCCAGCAAGCTTTACAGAAATGCTTGGATGTCCTTGGAGACACTCAATTTTTTTGTTTGCCACCATTTGTCATCCTCTGCTCAGAGAGATCAACAGTTTTTAGCACACAGATCAATATTCTCTTAACCCAGACCTAATCTAAGGAGAGTTTCCCTGTGTTTCACCTTGGCCTACTCTAGAGTGCCGGAATTGCCCTTTTTCCAGCAATAATTTTGTCTGTGTAAGACAGCAATTTTTCATCCTTTGGTCAAAACTGGTGACAAAAGAGGGAATAATGGTTCCTGACATATCAAATGATAGATTTGACACATCGCATGCTGAGCTGGGAGCTTTCACGTGCCAAGGTAGAAAGACAGATAAGCCTCGTAATGGCCCTCTTGACATAGCTACCTCTTCCCCCTTCTCCCTGCTAGACCAAAACAGCCTCAGCTGCCTCCCTCCCCCACCCTCCCTCTCTGAAGTTTTTCTATAACTCTGGGCAGGAAGCAATGAAATGCACTGTACACTCCAGCCCAAAATAAATGCTTTCCTGTCCTCTAAAATGATCAATCCGTGCCCCTTTCCCCCTGCAGCACAGTAAGGGCAGTGCACACGCTGCTTGAAGAAACACTAACAAATATAGCCAGTGAGAGGGAAACAGATGGGACTAAGAAATTAAACCAGCAGAGATCTGGAAATTATTCAGAAAAGTCGAGTTTATAATACTGGAAGCAGAACTACTCTTTAATTTCCTTTCTTTCTTTCCTTTCTGGAAAGTGATCATCTCAGGATTTACGTTTTTCAGAACTCTTACAAGCTCTGTGCTCAGCATTACTGTTAACACCCGAAGGCTTCGGGGGAAACACGCAGACTTGAGGGTTTGGTGGCCACATGTCCTCTTGGACAGAAGCAGACCTTTCTCTGAGGATAGCCTCTATCTGCAGAGCTGTCCTGTCCTGGTCTAGTGCAAAAATTAAGAGCCTGAAGGAATCTTATCCAGCAGCAACTACTACCTGGACCACGGACTTAACAGGTAGGCACAAAGGTCACCTGGTCACCATCTTCCACACTAGGATGAGATGGACTGCACCCATATCTATACCATAAGAATTATTTCTAAGTGTGCACCTATACAAGTATATTGCCACATGCAAATTTTATGCAAATCACCTTTCTTACTTTTGGGATTCATATGTCACTTCTCTTCCTGGGAGTAAGTCCCACTGAATCCAGTAGGGCTTACATTTAAGTAGACATATAGCCATTTTACTTTTTTTTTAATGTTTGCATTCTTTATATACCAGCCAATAACCAAATTTAAAGCAACATACCACAAAGTAAAATGTAAATATGAAATCTAAAGCAGAATAAAACCACCAGCAGCAAGACCACCAAATAAGATCATCAGTGGGAGATAACCAAAGGACTCCCATTGATTTCAACATGGAAGTTCAGCCTGGGCTTAGGTATTCTTGTTCTGTGTTCTGCCACCCAGAGCAGTGATCATATGGTGGGGCATTTTCTATAACCATGTCATGATTGTCGCACTCCATCCCATTGATGCTTAGCTCTAGGCAGACGGTAAAACGGCTTTGTTTCACTTGGCTTTTAACCTCTATTGTCTGATCTAACTTTTTAAAAGTGAGTTTATTTCATCCTGCATTTAAGTGGGGGTATTATGAGTTTTCCAACTAATGTGACAGGAGGCAGGGATGATAGCTTGGAGTTACTACAAGCTGATTCAAGGATACCTTCCTACCAACCAACCAACCAATAGATCTTTAGCTTCAAACTCAGTGTGACTTTAGAGATAATCCTATACGTGGTTAGATACAAGAAAGTCCCAGCACTGATGGCTGGGAGGTGTAGGATTGCACCTTTAAAAATTCTTAAGGTGGTCAGGATTTTTCCCTCAGATGTATTATTCTGAATTGCTGATGGGCTGCTGGCAATTTTATTTTTGATGCTAATTTTCGACTTCAAATAGAGCAATTTTGGAAAGGCAAAATGGTTGATGAACTTTGGCAAAATGTGATTTATCCACCCTAGTATGTTTAAAATATTTTACCTTTTTCCATATTTTACATATAGACAGCTGAGTGTGTGTGTGTAGCTAAACAATTCTCTCCCCGCCTGTTTAATGGTTCCACAGACATTTTACATTTGATCCAATAAAGGAATAAACAGAAATTATTCCAAGGAGAATGTTGCACTCACAAGGTCATCAAAGATCTGTGCTTGATGTTTTGTTGCTGTGCATTTAAAAATACCAGAGCATTCCAAGCCTTGTGGCTTATTTCTCTACCTTTTCATAAATGTTTATACATGCATGCTATACATAAGGGAAACATTATATGTATAGATCAAATACATTTTCAGTTCCTCTAACCTAAGGATTTTTGTTAAATCTTAATGAAAAACATTTTTATTGCAAGTACATACTTCGGCACATTCTTCAGTGGTTTTCACAACTTTGACATTTCACCCAACCCTGTTAGTAATAGGAAGTCTAATAAAAAAATGGGGTTGCAGTTTTGATGCCCCCACCTCCAAAATATCCTAAATCCTACAGACTACGCAGGTTATACTCCGGGCTGCTCTGACCTCCTGAACTCAATGGGATTTCTTCTTTTTTGTAGTCATGGATAGAATTGCGCAGTAAGTGACCCACCACGGAATAAAGTAGCTAAGGGCCAGATCCTGTTTCATCAGCATCCACTCAGCTCGGAGAAGCCTCCTTCCTGCCACTGACGAACCCTCCTGGTTAGCAGCAGATGGCATTGTGACAGAGGGCCATTTACACTTAATGGCATTCTAGATCATTCCCCAAACACGTCCTTTTTTAATTATGCATAACATATTTTGCATAATGTAAGTCCCATTATGTATAATACACCAGTGCAACTTTATAATGTATTGGCCATTTCTTACTTATAAATGGTTCCATTGTTATTATTGAGGTTGTCGTTGTTATGCGCATAACACTATCAATATATTTGGCACTTCACCCAGTAATCTTAGCAAAGCAAAATAAAATAGGGCATTTTCTTAGGACAGGGATAAGAAGAAAGGAGAAGAAGAAAATAATGAAAGGATTTCTTAACCCTTCTACTCTGTTCTTTGTGACTGGCCCATAGCTCAGTGGCAGACCACATGTCTTGTACGAAGAAGGTCCTAGAGGTTCAAGCCAAGGAAATGCTGCAGTTGGTAGACAATCTCTAGTTGTATAAAATGAGGGACAGACTGGGTCTAAAGCAACTTCCTGTGTCCTGTGATCTCAAGGTTTAAGAGGAATTCCAGTAATGATGAGATTGCATGTGCAAACCAAGTTATAGGTGGGATATAACATAAAATAGATATAACCAAAAAATATGGAATAAAATATGAGTCCTCATTGCTGTAGTTTGGTGGGAAGGAGCATCCTTTAGTAGAGGTTTATACTGAACAATGTCATTGTCATTGTCATCCTGACCCATTGAAGTAGGTCAATATCATACCTTTTTGCAAATGGAAAGAGAACAGTGTTGAAGTGGCTTTTTCTACAACAGCTCTGTGGAAACCTATTGGACTGATCAGAGCTGATGAAGAAGATGCAGTAAACATGCCCTACCAGCCATGCCCAAGCTCTCCTGCTGCCCTTGGCTGTCCCATCTCCGGTGTTGAAAGAAGATTTGCCTGCCATTCAAGCTGGCTTCTGTATGTGAAATGAGAATGCAGGCACTGTCTTGTCCTTTATCTTGGGCAGCAACATTTCTTGGGCCAGCCCTGGCTATATGGTGAGATGATTCCACAAATTTTGTAACAGGCTGATAGGGAAGACCTGATCCTAGCATGATCCTAGATTTTCTAATGTGCAACAAGAAAAAAAGTCACAGCAGCAAAAGCATCTTCCACAATTCTATCCTAAGGAGCTTGTCCAGTCTTTGAAAGGCACTGTTCAAATGCATTGGTTTTGCCTTGCTAAGGAAGGTCTCCTTAATTCCTTGATTGTCATGACAATTTTTAATATAATATCCTTTTGAGAAGAGATTACCTATGCTATGTAAGCAATTGCACATGCAAGCTAATTGTCAAGGCAGACCGATTTATTGAAGTGGGTCACCAGCCTGCTGAGAGAAATAGATTTCAGTTATTTCAACAGGGCTGAAGCAGGAAAAGTTTCCAATGGTTGGTGCTTTTGGCAATCATAAAAGGATGCAAAGAGTTAAGATGATGTTTCTTGTTGTTAAATTAATCAGATTCATATTAGCAGCAGTAAATGTCATGTTGGCACCTCTTCCTTCTGACACATCAGAGCTTCAAGTCTTTTCTATGAAGAAATAATGAAGTAAAGATATGCAACACCATATACGATGCAGCTTTCATTGTCAGTCTGCACGAAAATGAATTGTAACTGTTACTAAGGGGGTCATAGGAGCAGCAAGTTAGGAAGAATGCTGGAAGGAGGGAGGGAGGGAGGAAGAACCAAAAGAAAGTGAAATCTTGGTATCCCATCTTCTCTCCACAAAAACAATCCTTTCACAAATCATATTCTTGGAGGTGAAATGTTCATAATATATACTTCCCCATTCTAGCCCAATATGCCTATTGCTTTTCATAGCAAGTGCATTTAACCCTGGTAAGAACAGAGAATGAAATGCCCAAGAGAAATGCAAGAAGATTACAAAATACGATATAATGGAGTAACCATGTTAGTTGCTTCATTTAGGGCTAGAACAACACATCTTTGCTGATCCCTGGTGTTCCATTTTCTCCAATTTGGACCTGCCAGAAGGGCCTAGGAGGGAGATGCAGGTGGCGCAGTGGCTTAAACTGCTGTGCTGCTGTGCTGGTTGATCGAAAGGTCGCTGGTTCAAATCTGCACAACGGGGTGAGTTCCCTTACTCCGTCCCAGCTCCTGCCAACCTTGCAGTTCAAAAGCACGCAAGTACAAGTAGATAAAAAGGTACCCTTTCGGTGGGCAGGTAACAGCGTCCCGTGCACTTTGGCGTGTAGTCATGCCGGCCACATGACCACGGAGACTGTCTGCAGACAAGCGCTGGCTCCCTCGGCTAGGAAACAGAGATGAGCACCGCCCCCTAGAGTCAGGCATGACTGGACTTAACATCAGGGAAAAATCTTTACTTTTATCTTTACAGGGCCTAGGAAAAGTGTAGGGTGAGGGAGATGTGTTGTAAGCAGGCACAACTTGTGCCGTTCATGATCACGGGAAGTCAGCTAGCCATTGCCTACTTTGGGGTCCTTTGGACCAGCACAGCATTGCCTTAACTTTCTAATTTTGGATTTAAAGTAATGTTTCCTTTGGTCAAAAGTTAAGAATAGGCCAGACCAGTCATGATCTGCATTGACATTCATGGAAAGCTTTCAAATGCAAAGATTTTATGTGATGTCTATGTATATGTCTGGCTGTAGTTCTGCCATGTGGCTTTAAGGCTACTTCATTATTTTATTCTACTCATGGCATTTTGCACCTTGTGTTATAGGATTGTTGCTCATCACAGTTTCTACTCTTCATTCTGCAGATGTTCCCGATTTTTCAAATTCATTGCCACACTTCACACAAGCATCAGTGAGAGTAAAAACACACATGGCATGATTCATGTGGTTTTTATGTGGTTTGCCCCAGCATTCATGTTTTTTCCCCCCTTTCAACTTAAAATGCCAGCAGGAGTGGGATGTAGCGTGATCAGGATCATTGTACGGGGGATCTTAAATCTTGATTATAAATGAAAATATCCCTTCACCTGTGCCTGCTGCTTTCAATGTAAGGGAAACAGTTCTTGGCACCAATGGAGGTGTTCTTCTCAAGCAAGAGTGTATCTTTCTCTTGCACCTCGCTTTTGATTGGGACCATGGTGATGCAAGGCCTTAAAGTTCCCGCTCTCTTCCCCATACCATGACCTCAGTCTAGTTTGACACCTTACACCCATAGTTTTAATGTTAACGTATCATGCATTTTCAACCCAACCGTATGATTAACATCAGATTTCAGTTAGCTCTAAAAAGCAGTTACAGGTTGCAAGAACTCAAATGCCAATATCACTCTTGCTAAGAATTTGGCTTGTTTGGTTACATTTCTTTAGCAGACATTATGCTTTGAGTTTGAGCACAAACAGAAGATACTGATTTAAAAATCACACTTTCAGGTTGTGCTGGTGAGGAAAATTATGTTTACATCTCTAAGTAAGAATAGAATTTGAAATATTGGGGTGCAGCGTGTGAAATATCAGGCTGCTGGTAACAAATCAGAAGCTGATGTCTATGTTTACATCTTTTCAACAACAGCAAAGTATAGTCCACTCAAAGACCACAATTATTTCCATGTATAAGATATATGTATAAGATATAAATTTCTTCATACATAAAATGCTAAATTTAACTAATTGTAATATTGACAAAATAGCCAAGAGCATTTTTGGATAATTTCTTCTATTGCAGTTTTCCTCACCCTCCAGTTTTTTTAAAGCACAATTCCCTGACTCTTGACCATGGGGACTAGGGATGATTGGAGTTGTAGTCCAAACATCTGGAGGTCAAGTGGGGAGCAATGCGCTACTGCATTAATTTAAGCAGCAACATTTTGTTTCTGTTTGAAGGCAAGCTCATAAAAATTGAGTCAAGCTCTTAGGTGACATTGAACAAGGACAGAAAACTTTCCTTAATAATCAGATGAAGTATGAGTTGAATCTGGTATTACCTGCTTTCTACTGAAGGAAACTTTCTAGCTTTGTATGTATAGGTCATACCCAGCCGACTGGCATTAGGCAGAAGCTGGCAGGTCACATCCCATGCATAAACACAACAATAGAAAACCTACAGAACAGTCATACAACAGCAGAAAATTTCCTGTAGCCGGAGATTGAGCAATCTCCCACCCAAAAGACTCTACCTCAGACCTCAGGTAGACCAGCCCCCCAGGTGTGTGCAGAGATCACATGATTTTGGATGTGCCAACCAGGAATCCTGGCAGGAATTTCAACCCAATAAGCAGCTGCCTGGTCATGCAGGGTATAAAAGGGAGCTCCACCATGCTCCTGGAGTTGATTGCCATTCTTCTGTGAGCAAGCTTATTCTTGAGATTAAAGATACTTTTCAATCTCTCATCCTTGTCATGCTTAATTGGGCCAAGCATGCCAAAGTTCGGACCCTTTGTGTCCAACATTTGCAAACCCTTTAAAAGAGAAAGAAACAGCCCTAAAACCTCATTGGTGCTTAGATCAAAATTTAAAGTTGTGCTTCATAGATACCTTCTTACCAAGGAGGTTTGCCTGCAAGCGAGATATTCACACACAAATCTAACATCCTTTTTGCTTTAACTCTCAGCCTCAGCAGCAGGGCTATCAGTTTGTGAGGACATTTCTGAGGATTCATCATTGTGATTAAAACTGGCAGTCTTAAAATCATGAGCTATAAAGATTCCTTCCAGGAAGTCTCTTGGATGCCAGAGAAGTTTGTGAGCAACCAGCACAAATGTTAAAGTTCTTAAGATACACCAATATCATTGTTACTTTGAATACGCGTTAGCCAGCCAGTTGTTGTGTTCAGTAGATGTCTTCCTCACAGTCAACATGTACTTGGGAATAAAACTATTGGAGAAAATAGGATGTGCATTGAATTTGACCCACAAACAAACACAACAATCCAAGAACACCATCAAGGACCATGAAGGGACCAACTTAAGGAAGAGAGTTTTGCCATATTTCCCATTCTTTTTAATAAGCTCAGTCTTGGGATCCTATCCAATGTTAATCTTACTTAAAGTAGGCCTATTGGAATGAATGGGCTTCAGGTTAGACAGCAATTGATTGATAGGTTTCTTTAGGCTAGAATAATTACCTTGCAACAAGATGAAATCTACCTGGCTGTGAAAGAAATAATTTACAGAGGTAATGCAAACCAGCAGTTTCAGGTTGATAGCACACGGGCTTACTGTGTGGCTTAATATGAGTCATGGAAGTCTGGAGAAAAGACATGTGAATGAGTTTCCTCTTTTCATGCTTTTGGCATCTTGTCTGTAGATGGAGCTTGCTTATCTATGTTTTCTTGCAGTGAGATGCATATGCTCCCAATAAGGATGTAGGTCAATCTTCCCTCATAAAGAAAATGCATAGTTTCCCTAAGGGAAAAGGGGAAAATGTGCTGTAACTCCCTGGAACAGAAACAGCAGTAATATAACAGGTATGCCTGGGTAAAATGAGTTTGAGGAAGGTTTCAAGGAAAATTAGACCACATGAGAGAAAAAGCTGACACATTTTCTATTCCAGTTCCTTTCTAAGATGATAATCTTAAGCATAATTAATAGGAAGTCCCATTGAACTCAGCAGGACTTACATTTAAATAAACAAGGGTTTTTTGTTATTAGCATTTTTATTGGGGTTTTCCATTTAACCATCAGGACAGATAGTGAAACACAGGGGAGAGCATATGCTTTGCACAGAAAAGGTCCCAGATTCAACCTCCTGCATCTCCAATTTAAAAACCATCATTCATAGTGGCACTGGGACTTTTTTCCCCTTAAAGACCAACTTTCAGTGAGTATATAACGAGGTGATTCAGTATAAGGCAGTTTCATATGAAAGCACATAAATCTATCTTGTTCCTGGTATTGCATTAAAGGCCATTGGGTGGGCAATATGGAGCTTTGAGCTGGGCCTAGAGCCCCCACCATCCCTCACCTCTGAACAACTAAAACAAGGGGGTGGGGAAGGGTCACATCATCTGAGACTGTTCCATTTAGAAAGAAAGGTGGGTAAGAGGAGAAAGGATAGAGGAGCTTAAAATTAT
Organism: Varanus komodoensis; assembly: GCF_004798865.1. NCBI lineage: Eukaryota > Metazoa > Chordata > Lepidosauria > Squamata > Varanidae > Varanus > Varanus komodoensis. The sequence goes on along the minus strand of NW_025335568.1, from coordinate 31,974,613 downwards.
GCATGGGGTAGCAAAAGGAGGAAGCGAGGCCCTTTCTCCCCTCTCCCAAGTACCAGGACCTGCAATCATCCTGTGGAGCTGATTGATGAGACAAATGAAAGGAAATACCTCTTCACACATAAATTCTCTTTTATGTATTTTTCCTGTAACTAAATTTGCATAAAGTTAAGCATCAACCCTGATTGCTCTTTAGAAGGCCAGATACTGAAGATGAAACTCAAATACTTTGGCCACCTAACGAGAAGGAAGGACTCCCTGAAGAAGAGCCTGATGCTGGGAACAATAGGTGGCAAAAGAAGAAAGGGACAGCAGAGAATGAGGTGGCTAGATGGAGTCACTGGGACAATGAGTGTGAGCTTAGGTGGACTCCAGGGGATGGTGGAGGACAGGAAGGCCTGGAAGAGTATTGTCCATGCAGTTGTGATGGGTCGGACATGACTTCTCAACTAACAACAACAAACATTTTTTAAAAGTATAGAGTTCCATGGAATCTTCACAACCCAGGAAAATCTCATCTAACGTAGGACCTCTGGGCTAGATCCTTAGAAACTTAAGCTAATCTGAGTCCATTACAGATTTTCTTGACATCCAGAGAAGTGACCAAATTTGGCTTAGAACTGTGGTGTTTAATTTTGCTACTATTATAGACAACTCTTCTGGTCAACTTTGAGTCATTACATATTCTTAGCACAGGAGAAATGCTTGCAAGGTCCTTCCCCACACTGAGAACTTATTGTCTCAATTTTGTTCCCATGAATTAATTTATATATCAGGCTCCTTTCATACGGCAGGCCATTGGACAATTGTGCTGGGTGTGATGCTGATGATCTGGTTCTGGGAATACTTTTGGTAGCCCCCTTGCCATGGGGAAACCCCTATCTTGTAGACTTGGACCTCTTAGCCTCTTAGCCACCACAGAGATGGAAGAGCTCATGGAACCAGATGACTCTGGAGTTACCTGTTGATGCTCTGACTGATCTCAACCCAGGTCATTGACATGGTCTGAACAAAACTTCAAACAAAACTGACACAACCTGGTCCAGAGGACATTTTAGAGCATGCTGTGTGCTGCTGATGATGGCAAGGACATCTTTCTCGTCCACCAACACTGCATCCTCAAAGAGTCATTTATTTATTTATTTATTTATTTATTTATTTATTAAAACATTTTTATGCCGCCCCATTCGCCGAAGCCTCAGGGTGGCTTACAACATAGATAAAACAATAAGTTAAAATCCATATAAAATAATCTTAATTAAAAACACACATTATAAAATAAGCCGCCCTGGCCAGATAAAATTCAATTGTATTTAGCATTTAAAATGTTGCTTAAATAAAAAAGTCTTAGCCTGGCGCCGAAAAACAAATAACGACGGCGCCAGGCGGACCTCTCTGGGGAGCGCATTCCATAACTTAGGCGCCACCGCTGAGAAAGCCCTTCTCCGAGTAGCCACCCTCCTAATTTCTCTCACGGAGGGCTCCCGGAGAAGGGCCTCTCCCGCCGATCTCAGGGGGCGATTGGGCAAATATGGATGTAAGTGCTCCTTCAGGTAACCAGGACCCAAGCCGTTTAGGGCTTTATAGGTCATTACCAACACCTTGAATTGGGCCCGGACTTCAATGGGGAGCCAGTGAAGCTGACGGAGAACTGGCATCATGTGAACATAACGTCCAGTCCCCATCAGCAGCCTGGCAGCTCTATTTTGAACCAATTGAAGTATCCGGACCGTCTTCAAGGGTAGCCCCACGTAGAGCGCGTTACAGAAGTCAAGACGGGAAGTCACCAGCGCATGAGTCACTGTTGCAAGGCAGTCGTACTCCAGGTAGGGGCGCAGCTGATGAATCAGCCGAAGCTGGAGGAAAGCGCTCCTCGCCGCTGTTGTCACCTGAGCTTCAAGTGAAAGCTCCGGGTCGAGGAGCACTCCCAAGCTGCGGACCTTGTCCCTAGGAGGGAGTGCAACCCCATTCAGGACAAGGTTCAGGTCACCTTCTCCGAAGCCCGAACTGCCAACCAACAGGACCTCCATCTTGTCTGGATTGAGCTTCAGTTTATTGGCCCTCATCCAGCCCATTACCTCGGCCAGGCACCGGTTCAGTACAGCCACTGCCTCACCTGGATTGGTGGAAAACGAGAGGTAGAGCTGGGTATCATCAGCATACTGATGGGTCCGCAGCCCACACCTCCTGATGACCTTGTCATAAAGGCAATCTGTTTGCAGTGGTGCATGGATGTGGGAGGCAGACTATTTAAAGGCTCCCAGTAACCAGATTGCACATCACTTTGCGCACCAAATTGCTCAGATTCATTCTGACTTTGAATGAGCACTGAAGGCACTAGTAACTTGTAGCAATTGTCATGGCAGGGATATGAACATTTGCTGTGCGCCAGCTGCTAAGCCAGGAGCAGTTTTCTAGCACTGCTGGCTTCATGGAAGGACAAAAGTTTTACAAGGATAGATGGCAGAAGGCAGTTTACTGTGGACTGGGAGTCAGGTTTTCAATAGTGACAACCCAGCATCACTCTACAACAAGCTGTTTTGTTTAAAAACATGGATAATATTGTGGGATGGAGCAGAAAATGGAAGATGCCACTCTTTTAAACCAAACTATTGCAGTGGCTTCCTGAAAGAGCAGAGCTTAGCTCTTATTGATTCAACAGTGATTGCAAGGTGTTTAGAGCCCAGGTTATCGCTGCAAGGAAAATGGGTGGAAATTGATTCCTAAAAGGCTTTTGAAATATCCACATAAGTGATAACTCTCAGTTGCTCTGAATCCACTGTATGCTAAAACACAATGAAATTTCTGGAAAGCTGCTAACACATAATTTCTTTGGCAATAACCATGCTGATTTTGTCCCGTGGCTTTCTTGAAAAACTGGACAATTTAATATTTTCATTCTAATAAATACTCAATTCAGCTGTCCAAAGTTGTTAGAAGGAGCTCTCACTTCCCCCCACTCCGCTCTCTCTGTGTGTGTATGCACACACGTGTGCATGTGCATGCACTCACTCACTCACGCACGCACGCATGTGTTTTGCATGTTTAGCATGATGTATGTTTCCTCCAAAGCCACATACCTCCAGCCTGCTCAGGAAGTGTGGATCCCATTCCTTGCCTTTATGCATGGCTGACTGAAGAAAACATATGAAGAACTCTAAATATATGCAATGGGATTCTACAATTCTTGTTTCGAAACTAAAAAAGACTGCAATATATTTATAGTATGCATTTCAGTGTGGAAACAAGGGAAATGGGAAATCACTGCACCAAACTATATGACATAAGCATATGCATGTTCAATGACTTCCTAGTGCAATTTTTCAAAGTGGATGGCCATTTAGGAAGGGGGAATTTATAGGGCAGAAGTGATGTGGGAAGGAGAGGTCATTTGACTCTATTCCTGTTTGCCATGTATCTGCTTTACAATGCCTAGTTTAAAAAAATCCTGCTAAAACTGAAATGCCTTTGTATTTATTTTTACAGTATTTACATTCACAGAATCACACAGAATCACATCACAGTTGGGTCAGAGGAGGCCAAGAAGATCATCAAGTCCAACTCTCTGCTAGTGCAGGATGCCATGTATACCATCTCAGTCAGATGGGTGTCTACCAGCTTCTTGAAGGACTCTAGTGTGGAGAAGCACAAAACCTCTCTTGGCAGCTGCTGCCATGCTGCTCTCACAGTCAGGAAATTCCTCCTTGTGCCTGGCCTGCACGTGTTGTACTGTAGTTTATGTTCATTGTTCCATGTCCTCTCATCTGCGACAAGTGAGAAGAGGTCTTTTCCTCCTTCATTGTGGCAGCCTTTGAGGTACCTATAGAGTGCTATCATGTCACCTATGGGCCTTCCCCTATAGTTAAGTTAGAAACACACACATTTCAGTAGTTACTTGACATCATATACTAAGTCCAACAAACTAGAGTTGGGAACCATTGTCCATTATATCCTGAAAGAAAGTTATAAGACATAGGTACCCTGTGAAACCATGTGATGCTGAACCCAGGTTGTAATTCTAGATAATTTTTAGATAATAGATAATAGATAATTATCTAGGTAATATTTCTTGCAGTTCTTAAACTTCACACTGGAATAGTACAGAACAGCCCTGCAAATAAAGGATATCCTCCAGGTGCCAACTCTGAGAGAGACTTGGATGGTTTCTCTGTGGTTACTGCCCACTTATGGAATAATCTCTCTACTGCAGCTACCTGCTGCCAAAGTTGTAAACTTTTCAGCGCCAGGTTAAGATGGTTCTATATGCCAAGGCCTGTACAGATTTATTTGGACACCCAGGGCCTGAGGGGATCAACCACTCCAAGTATTTTGCAGCATCATTCTTTCTTGCTGTGTTTTTTTAGCTGTTTAAAACTGTAAAAATGTTTTCTGTTTGTATGGTATTTTCATTGTATTATATTATGGATCACTGTAAACCACCCTGAGAGCTCCTGCCAAGGAGTGTTGTAGAAATGAAATGATAAATAAATAGGCAAACACTTAAAAAAATGTTCACACCACATCGTGTACACTCCCACGATACACTGGAGGAATCTTCCTTCATTGAGGAGACAGTATTCCTAGAGACAGATGACATCAATGAGCCGGGGAGACTCTGAGAACCAGCGGCCCTTGGACGTGGGCTATGTGTCACTTCCCAAAGGAAGCTGAGTGACAATTTCATTGCAGACTGCGAGTCGTGGGTTGGATGCTAATAAACCTGTCCTGCTTTGCCAAAAAAACAAGAATACCCCAACACACACACACATTCCAACAAAAACAAACAAAAAAAAATCTTGTTTAAAAATGCTGATAACATCGTGAGGTGGGACAGAAGAGGCCTGGTTGCTAGGGTTGCACGGACTGTACAGTTGAAGGCAAACAAGGAAGGACCAACATGGCAAAGTAATCCATTCTTCTCCAGTTCCAAGGGATGCAAAATGCCCATTTGTTTGTGGGGACAAAGTGATCAGCGCTTATAGCACTGATTCTGCAGCACCTGTACCGGTTGCCAGTGCACCTCCGCATCCCACTTGAGTTTCAGCTGATGGCTCAGTGTCATCACCTGCCTTGCAATCAGAAGGGCCCAGCTTCCATCCCTGGCTTCCCCATGTGGGGCTGCAAATACCCTGGATATCTGTTTCCCACCAGTGCCAATAGTACTGAACTAGATGGACTGCTGGAAGCTCCTTTTGCTTCACCAAGTTCAAAGTGCTGGGTCCACGCACCCACTTTAAAGTCCTAAATGGCTGAGGACAAGCTTATTTGAAGGACCATTGGCATGTATATGAGTCAATCTGGCCCTTAGATCTGACTGCAGAGGGGCTGCTTAGAGTGCGTCCCATCTGGTTGACTTGCGCAAGGGCCAGGGCAAGGCTGTGGCTTCCTGTGTGGAATCAACCCATCTCATCTTTGGTTTTCCCTTCTCCCTCTCCCTCTCCCTCTCGCACGATCATCTTCCCTTGTGGGTCTTGCCTTTGCATGAGGGGCCCAAGTTGCAATAGCCTCAGGCTCATAATTTTTTGCTTCCAGAGGAAGTTCTGGCTTGTTCTGCTCTAGGATCTGTCTTCTTGTTGGTCCAGACCATGCACAAAGTTCTCCAGCATCATATTTTGAAAGGAAGCATAGCACTATCAAATAAATGCCAATAAATAGATATTACTATTTTACTGCCTGATAGCTGAAGCTAAATATGCAAGCCAGCTCCCTTTGGCTGGGCCATAAGAGACACTGACCTGCCTCACATCTCGGCCATCTTGTACCATTCCTCTTTCACGTGGAGATAAATTGTTCCCCTGCTTCTGCATGCAGCAGGTGGATGAGCATCCTCCTTTCTATTCCATATCCCACTGATACCTATTGCTCAACAGTCAGATTCTAGAAAATGTGCAAGGAATTTCTGAGAATCTGTGGGAAACAGTTTGACAAGAGAGTGCTAACATTGTGCATAACAATGAAGGCAAGATCAATACTTGGCAGTGCTATGTGATAATATGCTGCAGTTTGTGACAAGCCTTTTTAGGCCTAATAAAATAGGATTTTCCCCCTTTCAGTTTAATTTAAAGTAACTTTGGTTTGTCTATTGTTTTCATGTAAACTTTTAATCTGCAATGTTAACTTGCCTCCAGCAAATTATGTCTATAGGATGTTTTCCAAACTGAACAATTCTAAGGGGATTCTAAACTGTCTTTATCAAATAGTACATGAAGAAAAATCTGCTGCTTGAGAGAGATGCAGGCAGAAACATAAAAGCCATACAAAACCATTTTGATTTTTTTAAAAGCCCTTTAGAAAAATTATCTAAATAGCAGCTGCTGTAATAAATTTTGCACATGGCATAAAAGGTTATGGAGGAGGCAACAAGGGTGGAGAAAATGTAAATAAGATTGCCAAATTAGCAGAAGCTGTAAGCAAAGTAGCCCACAGCTACAGTTATAGTAAATCTCTCACCATTAGAAACATGATATTTTGTCAGCCTATGATCTAGCATGACATACAATCTGTCCCATATTGGGTGTTGGAGATGAATAGGAACTCTTCCTATGACTCTGGTGCATTTTTACTGTATTGGGTGTACGGAAGTTGAGCCACACTGCCGATGGTGCCTTGCCAGGGTGAGAGGATGGTGGAAGGGGTGGCGGAAAGAGCTACAGAATGGCAGAGAAAGGGATGGCAGGAAGGACTGGTTTAAAGACACGTGTTCCTTTGAGCAACAAAGAGCTCAAGCTTATTTGGTTTGCAGGTATTATAGCCAGGGCAATCACACCTGGGGACTGGAACTTCTCCTCCCTGCATGGTAACTACCAAACTTCTTAGACAGGAAGAGACTTTTTTCTAAAAACGTAGCCCAGTTTTCAAAATATGTAGTAGGCAGATGTTACAACAAGCTGGAAAAAACCCAGCCAACTGGCAGTCCCTTCAGACTCTCTTTAGGGCAGGGGGCTTGCTGTGGAGGTGGAGGTTAAGGCATAGCTCCTCCTTGCAAACTCTGAGATCCAAAACCCACCTGAGATCCAAAACCCACCGGAGTCAGGGACTGGTGAAGAGTTCTCAGCTTCACCCTGGAGATGATCCCCTTCATTTAGATGCAGGCAATGCCAATGTTCCTCCAAAAAAACACAGCAAATATCCATTGCAATGTATCTCACCTGCAGAGCACCTTCATGAAGCCTATGACCCATACTGTGATGTGTCTTGAATCCATTGTTTTAGCCGCTGTATCATATGTTGTCAGTCACCTAGAGAGCCTAGGGGTAAGGTGGGGGCATACAGAGCAGAGCAGAGCAGAGCAGAGCAGAGCAAGAGCAGAGCAGAGCAGAGCAGAGCAGAGCAATAATTGTAATCTCTACAGTTCTGGAGTCGTGAACACAAATGTGCTTTAATCTGAAGCTTAATCGGTTGCAACACCAACTACAGAGCCAACGTGGTATGCAGGTGAGACTGTTGGACTGGGAATGGGGGTGATCCAGGTTCTGGTTCTCACTCAGCCATGGAGTTCACTGGACGACTTTGGCCCAGTCACTCACTCCCAGCCTAACCTACCTTACAGGGTTGTTGCTGTGAATATAAAATTGAACCTATGTAAGCTGCTTGGGTTCCTCACAAGAGGAAAAAAGGTGGGGTATAATTGCAGTGTAATAATACGAATAAGAATAAGAAGAACATTATTATCAGTTGGTCTGCTTTAAAAGCAAGAATCATTAGTGCCAGTTAAATAATCTTTAGATTGCAATGCGAAGTGCTCGAGTACAAGGGAAAAATGGAAACAAGTTTTCTAGCTAGAGTTGAATATGAGTTACATTTTTCATACATACCTCAAGCAATTTGGAGAAGCAGGTTCTTACTTTATCATATTTCAAATGTAATTAATCCTTCTATTTTTAACTGCAGGATGGTACATTAAAATGTAAAATTAACCTAGTATGGTTCATTAGCTGGATGATATTTCAATACTTTTCTGTTTTTCTAAAATAAAGTGTACTACTTTTAAAATATACATAAATTAGCCCTATGTTAAAACTGCAATGAAGTTACATTAAAGTAAAAGAAAAAAATAAGATTTGCAAAAGGAAAAAAATCCCATAAAACCATCCTTTGGTCATCTTTTTCATGTATCTAGCCCAGAGTCTTGGAAAAACAAGAGAATCAGAAGATGGTTGGGGTGGGTTTGGTATCTTCCCTTGCTGCTATTTATTTTTAGTGGTCAGAGGAAAATGCTCAGCACTTCTTTAAAGCTGGGACGGAACAAATGGTCACCTTGTGGTTTCAAATGTTATATATCTTAAGAAAAACAGGACACACACACGACTTATATCTTGTGTTTCCTGTGTCCATTTATATTGAACATGTGGTATCTTATTGGGGAAATAATATGGCCGCTAGCCCAGACGAGACGGCACATTTACACCTAGGGATGCCCAGAACTCTGCAATAGATTTAGATGAGTTTGGATTTCTGTCACTCTCATCTGGGGATGCCATTGTAAACCCACTTTTTCAGAGTCACATGGATTGCCTGGACTTGTGGACTGTTTTATTTTTAACTTACTGCAGTTTTATGCAAATTTAGTTATAAACGTGAAAATAAAAACACTACCAAAAATGCATGTTTTCCCCCGACTCAAAGCTAAAGCGTGAAAATACGCATTTGTGGGGGATACGTGCATTTTCAGAAGTGTGAATTCACGCAAATGTGTTTGAACGCATTTGCACAAAATCTAATTCTGTCGATAAGCGGATGACAGAATGAAATGTGTCTGACAGTCTGCAATACGCAAATGGAATGGATTTAACAGCGTCTGTGCGGGTGACATGATTCCCTGCTTCAGTCCCCCCAGCTTCAAAATATGGCCCTACTGAGGATGTGTGCATTTTCTTAAATCCATTCCATCTGTGTTTCACACAATGTCAGGCATCTTTTAGTCTGTCATCTACGCATCGAGGGGATCAGGAGGATTTTTAAAGGGTGTACAAGAATGTTGTTCCACTTCCAATAGTGTGTATTAGCATTAGCATGCATTTGTATACATCCGATCCTCCTCCAAAACACACGTAAGTCCATGGAATCCATGTGACTAGGGAAATATCCAGTCTGCCGTGGAATTTACTGGCTGGGTTCATAGAAATCTGAACTCATTTGAAGCCATTGTGGATTTCTCCCATATCCTACCCACTCCATCCAAAAACGCTTGAAATGGCTATGGAAGTTATTGGGTGGGGACTTCTGAAAACTACAGCTCCCAGCTTCTCTGAGAAAAGGAAGTTGCAACTAATCTGTGTTTAGTCTGTGGTGTTGATATGTCCTCAGTGTTCCCACAAAGTACTGAATTAAACTAACATTAAGTTCTACAACTGCAAGCTCATGTGTAAACAGAACAAGCTTTTAGATCTAGCACATAAGTATCGGCATGTGTAATATGATAATGTGTTTATCTCATAAGCATTTATCTCATAAACACAAAGCAGAAGAATGGTTATGTTTAATGTTATGCAATCATTTTCAGATCTTGAGGTGATGCTGAAGAATTTGCTTTCAACAATACATGAGAGACCACAGCGCAGTGCACTTGAAACAGCAATTTGTGTGGTGGTAGAAAATGATCACAAAGGCATTTTACCCAAAAATGAACTGTAATTGTATCAATATATGGATCAATTTCCACAGATAAGGCACAGTTCAACAAATGTTTTGGTCCTGGATCCATACTGAAGTGGTCATAAGATTGCTTGAAAGAAGAACCAAGGAGGGAAAAATAGAAAGGAAGTACCAGGTGCCATGGAAATCTTCCATTATTGCCCAACATGGTTTGAAAATGCTTGTCTCCTTTGCCAGGTGATGAGGGAAATTCTTTGCCCACACACACCTTCTCCTCCTGTGTTGCTGTAAGATTGCTTGATCACCAATTTCCTCACTGCAGTCCTTCTGAAAGATGGTCAGATGCTATAGGTAAGCTGTAGGTTTGCACATCTTCAGCTCACTGCTGCATCCCATCTTTGCTGTCATGGTTTTGTTAATCAACTTTCGGCAAAATACTGTATTCCAAAAAGACTTCAGTATGTATGTATAGCGACTGTCTTTCGAAAGTGGCAGTGTTTCAACTGGGCAGTTTCCAAGGAGGCTGCACCTGTTGAACTTGCAATTTCGAGATGACTGATTCACAGTTGGGAAGGTGGTCAACGGACTCAGCTGAGCATATTATTAGCAGAGTCCATGTATGGGTGGGCACAGGTATCACATACAACTCTCTGCTTGGTAGAACAGAAGTACTTGGAAACTTGTTCAACAATGCCTGCCACAAATGCTATTACTCACCCTCCATCTTCATGCATAACATTGATTGGTGGTAGTAGTTTTAGAAAAGGTATGAGGAAATCAGATTTCAAAAGAAAAAATCTGACTGGTCACTGTTTTTTAATTTAATTATTTAATAATATTTAATACTTTAAAGTGCGACACTAAAATACATCAGTACAAAGATGCATCAATAACAGCAAGAAAAATACAAAGAAAAAAAGATAAACTATAAACAAAACTGGTGCATCCCCCCCGCCCACCAGACCTTAGCTACATAATACTTAATTATTCATGTCCTTCTTCTTTAGTTCTTGTATGCTTCCATCCAAAATTGCATTAGGGCACACACAGTTTTGATACCCTTCCATTTTATTCATACGTGTTCAATAAGCAACCCACAAATATCATTAAGATTGCTCTTAGCTGTCAGCCCTTTTTTCAGACTGGTCATTGTTAAACATTTGCTTATGCCAGACTACGGATCCACTCCTGGCATTTCCCCCCATTGTATCTCTGGGACTCATTCAGAGCAGTGTAATTGACAACCTCCCTCTTGCTCTGCCAAGTTTGCATTCATAATTAAAAGCTGAAGATTGCATTTAAGCTGGCTGCAGGCCTTTTCCTAATGCTCAGATGTGTTTTACAAGTGGAACCTCTGTGATCAGACGAGAGCAGCACCCTGTGTTCAGTGAAGCTTACTCTCAGGTACCCAGGCATCGGGTTACAGCCAGGGTGATCATACTGGCTACCGTGCCATGGACTTCTGGACTTCAAGAGCAAGCACACATTGCCACAGTGAACTCTTGCCTTTCAAACCTTGCCACCAGATCACTGTGCCTTGCTCTTACTTGCTTTCCGGAAAAAAATAGCATAACCAGAACAAAATTAGGATAATCAGAGGACATCTGAGCTAACGGATGTGACTCAGGGGCATGTGCTTGTTCAAGCCAGGGAACAATCCCCCATTCCATCAGAGTCCTTCTCCTTACTGTGCCTTCAATCCTGGTCCTTTTTTTCCTGCGACCCAAGAAAGTTGTCCTGATAAACTGAAGATTTCAGTAACGGACAACATTGAGCATCATCACTGCTTTGTCTTCTACGTTAGAAATGGCTGTGGAGAAGCATGTGAGTGGATGATGTGCAGCAGTGTTCGATAGTGCTTTTACTCTAGAGTAAGTGCATGTCCCCCTACTCAATTACTCTAGAGTAGATGCACAAAATTCAGCTTCCAGGAAGGGTGTGTCAAACTATTTTTCTCCAGCTGCTGAATTCCCCAAAATCCCACATATCCCTTCAAGGGGTTTAAAAGGGCAAGAAAAAGTCTCCATTAGTGTGAAATGAAGGGAGGCTTTTTAAATTAAATTGTGTGTGTGTGTAAATTTTGAGAACTAAACAGCTGAAAGAAGATTTGAGCCTCTCCCAGTGCACAGTGGTCCTGCTTCAGGCTGAGCCTGGGTAGAACTATTCTAGAGTAGGAAACAACGAGACAGGTCAACTGCACACTTCCTATTTAAGCTAGTGTTTAGCTGTTTTTTAAATACTTTTTAAAGCTAGGGTTTAGTTTGACCTTCAGAAAGACCTATATGTTGCATGATTGCAAGCATTTTGTGGATGATGTTTAACTCCAGATGCGAATGCAACTTTTTCAGTTACAACAGCAAAAAAAAGGCAACAAGCTACCTGCAACCGCGAAGAAGAGCTGCATTTCCAAAACAGGCATCATAGGCAAGTCTGAAATGCAGGTGTCAAAAAACAAAAACAAAACAAACCCCCTCTCCCCCAAACAATGGATTGTTTTCCACTTGGGAAATCTTTGCATTCGTTTCAACATTTTTCTTTAGATGCACTACTTTCTGATGCAATTCATACGGGGAGCAAGCGGGTTCAGGGAGGAATCCCATACATATAGGGCTTTTTTTCCTATCAAAGCAACTCTCACTATTCCCAACCAGTTTAGGAGTCAAGCTTTGGTGAGAGCTGGGCTTAGGACACTGAGTTCTGAGTTCAAATTTCGTAGAAGTCCTGCTTGTTTTGGAATAGAGAGACCACAGAAACAGGTCACCCCCTACCAGTTTCCCAAATTCTCAATTATCAACTCTTGTAATGAGCACAGTTAAGGAAATTCTGCTCGATACATTGCAATAGTAGATCATTACTATATTTTGAAGCCTTTAGGTCTTTTTTAACATCATCATCATGATTGTGCAACAATGTGCACGGCACTTTGTGGCATACAAAAGCTCAGGCCCTACTGAGAATCTTGAAAATCTGTAATTAACATTCCACATTATACTATGTTCAACTCAAGGCAGGACTTCCAGCTCATAGAAAGACGTGAGCTGCAGGGAAGTCCCATGCGGCTCACTTGCTTCTTTCCAGGCCTCTACAGGGAAAAGGTCCCCTTCTTCTCCAGGGAAAATTTCTTATTCCTGATTAGCTGCTGACAGTGACAGAGAGTGGTGGGCCTGGGGAGGAAGCTACTTGTGATCCAGCCTGCTAATTTCTGGGGCCTTTCCTGCTTACTTCTAAGTACCTCCGCTGAGACTTGCCCTCTTTACTCATGATTATGCTTAGCATACAGACACATGGTCTTTGGGATGCTGTTGGAAAGGAGATGGCTGATAGATGGGAAGAGTTCTAATGCAGATTCTCACCCTTCTCTGGTTCCATCTGAGCAGGCTTAACATCAGTAAGTATCATATTTTTGGGCCTGTCCATTCGGTCTTATATCCACAGATGTAACCCAACCTTTCCAAGTCCTTTCCTAGATTGGAATTTAGCTCTTGGACTGAAAACAGTTCTTCATCTTAAGATATCTGAAGTACACATCTATAAATGTCAAATGAACACAAGATTCACATGTTTGCAACCTGGATCTTCTTTTATAATGGATGAAATAACTCTGCCATACTTTTGCAGGACAAAAAGCAAGTCTTTTACCCTTTGGGATCTTCAGTGATAGAATTTTTTAATGGGCAGAAGCTCCTCTTACGGGCTCCATCCAGTCTTGACTGTTTTTAGCACTTGCCAAAGAATGGTCTAGCATCTTGGTGATGTTTACAGACTTTGCTCACCACATTCAGAAAACCTTATGCTTTACTCATACCCTGGCCTTCTCCAGCGCTCCTCCAGGGGGATCACATATCTAACTAGGCTAAGGTTAATACAGAAAAGTTTGGCACCAGGCTCAAAGCAGGGTCTGTGTACACTCAAACACAGCCTACAGTTCACATTACATTTAACAATGGCACTTGTCATCCAGTAGCTTTCTGGTAACTGTGAAAGGATAGTTACTTAAAATAAGTTCACCAAATGAGGCCAATGCATTGACTTTCACTGGAATAAATCAGGTACGAGTATCAGGGAAGTCACATTGACAGATAACATCAAGATGGGATGAAACTGTGCACTGCACTTGAAAGAAGAGGGCTTTAAAAAAAACTGATGAACAATTTTCCTAAATATTCCTATGTTAAATCTCTCCCAGTGCACAGTGGTCCTGATCCAGACTGAGCCTGTGTAGAACTATTCTAGAGTAGAAAATAGAGAGGTCAACTGCACACTTCATATTTAAGCTAGTGTTTAGCTGTTTCCAAAACAGGCAGGTTGTCAATAGGGCATCATTTTTCTATATGCAAGTCTGAAATTCAGGTGTTGAAAAACCAGACCAAACCAAAAAGAACAAACAGCTCTTTTTTTAAAAAAATCCTGAATATTGGCCCTTTTTCCATCTGGGAATTCTTTGCATTCATTTCAACAGTGTTTTCTTTGGATGCACTGCCTTCTGATACAGTTCTTAACAGGGAGTCAGCGGGTTAAGGGTATAACCCACTGGTGGTTAAAGCCAGTCTGTAGCGTAAATCTGGTGATGACTGTAATGTGTTCGGTTGGACCAATGCTAATACTAAATAATCCCTTAACAAACACATGGCATGCTCTGTTCTGCACATTAGTTTAATCCAAGCTGTCACCAAACTTACAACATTTTATTATCCGCAGCTGAATAACGAACTTGCTAGAAGTAACTGCAGAAGTAAATGCAGAAATTCCTCCTAGGACCGCACCATTTCCCCCTCTTATCTCGCAACATTTTCAAGCCAGACAGGTGCATTCAAGTAACCTGAAGGACCTTCCTGAAATTCTTTTACCCCAGCATTTTTCAGCATGGCAGTAGTGACGGTCTTATCTTTCGGTAGCCTGGATTTGATTCTGCATTGGCACCATTCCCATGCCTTTTGTAAGGAGATGTATCCATTCATTAAGTTATTTCACCCAGTCAAGGATCACATCGTGAATGTGTTGACCTGCCAGATTCAGATGTAACCAGTCAGATTTGTCTATGCGACAATGTCGCCGAAGACAAATGGAACTCTCTCTGAGTGGGTCAGAGTTAATATAGTTAACGCTCGAAACTAATGTCCTTTCACACAATTTAAACAGCCACACAAACCCAAACCTTTAGAACAAGTAACCCAGAAATACATCTTTCCTGGTCTCAGTGGAATCCATCATGTGCACATACAATGCGAACACACACACACACACACACACACACACGATTTAATATTTTATGAGTGGCTCTAAGGAATTAAGGATATGGTGTTCAAATCAACCAAGAGACATACATGTTTATTCTGCAGTAGGAAATGAATGTTCAGAGGATTGTCTCGCCTGTTGACCGCATGCGTGTGGAGGGCCACAGGGCTCATGTTGACCATTGTGAAGGGCCTCTCCTACTAGCCATACCCCTATCTCTGTGTTGGGCTGGCCTATGAAAAGGTTCTATGAATGTACCACTCTATTCATGTAGATCTTTTCTAGGTGAGGACAGCGCTCCTTTGCTTTAGGTACATCCTGGCTGATTCTAACTGAAACGATTTTTTCATACTTTGCTCAAGGCCTGAATCTTTCCAGAACGGCCACTTTCAGTCAATTCAGTGTGTGAATCACTTGGTTTTTCCTATTTGAGCAATACGTCCTATTTAGCCCTATATAGCTTTAGAAATAGGCGAAGATAAACAGGTGAAGAGAGGTAATGCTATAGGTCCGCTACTCTTCTTCATTGCGTTCATGCAGCCTACATTCATGTGAACGATTCTGTGAAGAAGAGAGCTTCTGGTATCCATGCAGGGTCTCCAAGTGTGGAGAATCAGGGTATGAAATGAAATGGACGTTTGGTCTGTGATGACCCATTTCCACATAGGCAAGCCAAAGCTTCACTTCATCAAGTGAAGAATATATATGCACCAGGCCTAAATGAATGCATAAGGTTTCTATTCAAACTATGTATTTGACAGCTGGTAGTGTTCAATATTTACATTCATAAAAAACCACATTATTGACTTGCAACATAAGAAAGAAATGGAATAAGGTATTAAATGGTGGGTGATAAAGCCATGAGAATAAGCTTTCCTTACAACAGTGCTAAGGAACTGATCTCCCCTATGCACTACACGAAGTGATTTAGGTATTAGTATGCGAATGATGAGAAAGGTGTATGGACAGGTTTAAGTAATAACAATGGAGCTGATGGACAAGAAGAGTTCTGGGAGATGGTTTTGATTCTTTAATTAATGCAAACGGCAGTCCCCAAGGTAAGAGGAGAAGATGGATCCTGAGATGGGATTTAGAAGCAGACATGAGTAATTACCATAAGGTTGACTTGAACACATTATTCTAAAAGGTAAAGTTTCTATTTTCAGCGCACATTGAACATAACCAATTATTTCACTTGCAGCCCACATGGTGATGCAACTCCCTTCCATTTATATTCCTGGAATTTGAATCATTAAAAAAATTAATTCACCTCTTAATTATTCATTTAGGAATTGCTTTGTTGGAATCCCAAGAGTACTATATTAGGAATGTCTTTTGTTAATCAGATATTTAGAATGGAAGAAGAGTGAAGTTGGGCTCCTTTGTGAAATTACTGAGGATTTAGATTGAAACAGATGTGAAAATAAGACAAACCTGTAATTTGTGCTGCCTCTCTCTCCACTTACAAAACTGCGCTTCCAAAACACAAACAGTTTTTAAAGTATACTTGGCATCCATATCTTCAAATTCAGTCTTTCAAAGTTAGCATTGAAATAGCAATGCTAAAAATATAAATTAAAAGTATTAAGAAATAATGCAAGCATCCAACATGATTCTCATATGCAAATAAAATAATCATATTTCTTTACTTATCTCAAAAATAATACAGGAGAAAACCTGAAGGAAATATGTCTGCCTTTGAAGTATCTCGTTATGCCTTCAGTGGAGAAACAACTGGTGCCAAACACTAAGAGCTGGAAAAAGAGCTGTTTTCATTTTGGATGAGCCAAGGGTCAGCATAGGACAGGCAAGCTGGAAGTCCATTTATTTAAGACGTTCTTAAATTGCCTTTAAGCTAGTCTTCCCCAACGTAGTACCTTCCAGGTGATTTGGGCTGCATCTCCCATCAGTCCTTTCCAGCCTGGCCAATGATCAGGGACCAGGTGACTTGCAATCCAACACATACCGTGGTATGGAAGGTTGCTCTGCACAATTCCAGGGTGACATGCAAATCTTAATGAAATGGGTCTCTGCCATTAATATTACGCATACTAACAAAGCATTGACAGACCCCCATATGACAGTGTCAGTAAGTCTTTAAACCAGGCAAACAGAAGGTGTCTTCAAATAGCAGTCTCTCCCCTGATAGTTGTTCAGAGAGAGAACTGCTCAAGGGCACATGGCCACCCTAAGCTGAGTAGCCTTATTTGGGAGGAAGCTGTGGATGAAACCAAAGCAAAAAGAAGGACCTGCTCTGTTAAAATAATGCAGAAAGCTGGGCTTCTATCCTGTGAGCTCCTACCCTGGCCAATCCACTTACTTTCTGTGGATAATGGAGGCAGATGCTGTAAACTACACATTGATTCCCTTCTGTTTCAGAAGAAGGGCCTGTGAAAAGCCCACACACATCCATAGTAGCTCGTTAAGCTAGGTCCCAGATTTTGACACTCCTAGTCTGAATGCTGAAAGACGCGGATTTTCTCTTCTTTAAGTGTGTTACTAGAAATGGGCACTTTGTTTAAATAAACTGTTGAATATACAGCAATTGTTCCATGCCTACTGACTCCCTACACATTTAACATTGTAAGTGTGTTTTCCAAGCTATTCAAGATAAAGAAGAGAAGGGAGGGGCTGCAATACAATACAGGTTTTGTGATGTACAAGCTTCCTTTTGGGTCTTAAATTCTAATACCAGTTTAGACTAGTCCAGAATCTCACCTCCAGAGAGAAGCCCTGCTAAAAAAGCCACATTCTACTTTATAGATGACAGTCCTCTATTTGAACAGTCCAATTTTAAAGATAAAGAAATGCGGGACAGGAGCCTTGACGTTGCCAATTAATTATACCTGGACAGCAGACTGAGAAAGACACACAAGTCACCTGCTCCTAATTTTCTTCACTATTTCATTACCTGGTGAGATGTACTATGTGGCATATGGTAGTCATTTCTACATTTGCATTTTTCATATAAATTAGAACACGCAGGTTTGTTGTTAAACTGTATTTCCATTTGTCCTCTTTTTTGGTAAGGTATTGCTTATCTTTTGGTGAGATGGAAGTGGCCAGACTAAGCGGAATTACTTGTTTGAGGACCAGTCTGGCAAGCAGGACCAAGTAACACAGATAAATAGGACAGAAATGTCATAAGTGGGGGAAACTGTCAGTTAAAAGTTAAATATATTGATATTTATACATCATAAATATAGACCAATGGCTAACATCCCGCTCTTGGGCAAGGTGCTTGAGCGGGTGGTGGCTGAGCAACTCCAGGCTCTCTTGGAGGAAACTGTTCCTCTGGACCCATTTCAGTCTGGATTCAGACTTGGCTATGGGACTGAAACTGCCTTGGACACCCTGTATGATGGCCTGTGCAGGGAAAGGGACAGGAGGAGTGTGTCCCTATTGGTTTTCCTGAACCTCTCAGCAGCTTTTGTTACCATCAACAATGGTATCCTTTTGGATAGGCTGGCCGAGTTGGGGGTAGGAGGCACTGCTCTGCAGTGGTTCTGCACCTACTTGATGGGCCAATTCCAGAAGGTGGTGTTGGGGGATTGTGGCTCTGTGCCATGGCAGTTACGCCATGGAGTTCCACAGGGCTCCATTTTATCCCCCATGTTGTTTAACATCTACACGAATCCACTGAGAGAGGTCATCCAGGGGTTTGGACTGCGCAACCACACGGTGCACAGACATCAATATGCTGATGACACCCAGCTCTACCTCTCTTTTACATCTGATCCAGGTGAGGTGGTGGCTGTCCTTAACCGGTGTCTGGCTGGAGTGATGGGCTGGATGAAGGCCAATAAACTGAGGCTTAATCCAGACAAGATAGAAGTCCCCTTGGTGGGTGGTTCAACTCTCCAGGTAAATTATCTTTGCCCTGTTCTGGACAGGGTTGCACTCCCCCAAGGGAGAGGGTGCGTAGTCTGGGAGTGCTCTTTGACCCAGAGTTATCCTTGGAGTCTCAGGTGACTTTTGTGGCAAGGAGGGCTTTCCTTCATCTTTGGCTGATCCATCAACTATGCCCTTATTTGGATGAGCAGGGCCTTGCCATGGTGACCCATGCTCTGGTAACCTCCCAATTGGACTACTGTAATGCGCTCTACATGGGGCTGCCCTTGAAGACAGTCCTGATATTTCAATTGGTTCAGAACAGAGCAGCCAGATTGCTAGCAGAGAGTCACAGTTATACACACATAACACTGGTCGTGTACTATCTGGACTGGCTTCCAATTGAGGTCCTGGCCTAGTTTAAGTTGCTAATAATGACTTATAAAACCCTAAATGGCTTAGGACATGGATATTTGAAGGAGTGCCTCCTTCTATGTATACTTGCCTGGCCCCTAAGATCTGGGGTACAGGTCCTTCTTCAGGAGCCCTCTTTGAGCAGAAGAGTGGCTATCCAGAGAAGGGCCTTCTCTGTGGCCTCAGCTATGGAATGGGCTCCCCAGAGAGGTGAGCCTGGTGCCAATGTTTTCTACATTTTGGAGCCAGGTCAAAACTTTTTCCCATTATTTTAAATGTTAGCAATGTTTTAAGATTGATTTTATGTATTATTTCTGGATGCTGTATCTTATTGATTTATTTTATTGTATTCCTACCCTGAGACAATGTGAACGGCAGGATATAAAAGCTTGAAGTAAAATAAATTAATAAATATTTTTAAAATCACAAAGTAGTCCCATTTCTGTGCTTCTTTCTAAAACAGCCATCTTGGCTGGATTACTCTCTTCTGTAAACAAATGATGGTTTTGTTTGATGTTTATGCAACAAGAAGCCTAAGTATATGGAATGAACTACCTTTGCAAGGTTTGCAATGCATTATGGAAATAGATACATAGATGTGTAGATTGTGACTACAGCCTTCCACCATGATAGCATACTTACACGTAGCTCATTCTGTGTAACTCGACTGTTTGCAAAGTGTTCCAATCTCTCTACCATCTTCCCTGAAGTGAATGCATATTTGCTTTGTGAGTCACTGGAACAACTAGCTTCTCAGAATGATAATGTCATATGAGCTTTTGTTTTGTCACATTAATACAACCAGTTGTGACTTCCTATATATTCTTATTTCCAAAAGGGAAAATAAAATAAATGTTTTTGAAGCTCAGTGGTTCTCCAATTTACTCTTCTCCTTAATAAAATAATGGAACTGCATTCACAAGGATTATACTGTCCACAGTATGGAAGACCTTTCATGCTATAATGTAGTATAAATCTACATTCTTGATTTTTAAAATACTGAAGCTGACAATGATTAAATGCACAATTATGGACAATTATACAGTACAATGCATGTTTCACCTTGTTTAATAGCAGAGGTATAGTGGCAAATTTAGAAATGGGGGTGTCTTTTCACACCTGAAAGCCCCATCAAAACCACACCCCCCAAGCCACACCTGTTTCCATGATTAGGCAACCTACAATTATACAATAAAATTGAGCTTTGCCACTTTGAATTTCTGATGAGTAATAAATGCAAGGTGAGGGTATCTCTCTTTGAGGTGAAACAATGGCAGCTTCTAGAAGTTAATTCTTATTATCTTATACATTATGAATGATTTTTTAAAAATTATGTTCATACCTCTCTCTCCAGCCAAATAGTTCCCAGAGCGGTTTATGTGAAATTAATAAAGCAGTTCCTGCCCACAAGCTCACTATCTAAAAACAAGACATACAGGGGGAAAGGTACGGGGACAGAGGAAGGAAAAGGGAAGGTCAGGCACTGAGTACTCACATTTCTAGAAACATATGTAGCAGAGGACTGGATTGACAGCCACTGCTTGGGTTCTTTAATTTTGTGTGGCCTCTGCAGCCACGGACTTTGTGTGTGCATAGGTGTGGGGGATCCTCCATGAGTCCAGAGTCCATAATTTATGGGTTTCATTTTCTCAAAATATCCAATAATCTTTTATTGCACTCTCATTGGATCCACACTGAATCATGTGTAAAGTAAGAGGAACTTAAGGCTATCAGAAGTCAATGGGTAATTTTTCCCACTGATTCCAGTGAACATGCTCCAGTTGCAATACTTGTATTCCACTTTAGCTATTATTTCTTCAAAATTATTCTGGGGTGAAGAGTTGCTAGAAATCACCCATTCGCCTCACAGAGTGACAATTCCCAGAATGGTGTATCAGTCCATCCCTTTTTCCCAGGAACTCTGAAAACTGTACCTTTCTGTGTAAGGAATAGATGTACACTAATGACACTTAGTACCCTTGACAAACTACAGTGCCCAAGAATTTTTAGAGAAGTAATGCTGTTTAAAGTGGAATAAAAGTGCTCTTAATGTATGGTGTAAATGTGGCCTAAATCAGAAACCAACCCTTTACGTGGCCTTCAGAACAATGCTTTCAGCTTTTCAAAAACCAATTACTTAACAATTGTCCAAACTGGATTCCTTTCATCATCCTTGGAAGCAGCCCCTCGGGTTCTGGCGCCATCAGCAGAACAGTGGTTCCACAGGTTCCCAGGAGCCCCTTTGATTTTTTAAGTAGGAATGATGACACGTGATGAATGGTTAGTTTGGATCACATTTCTGAGACCATCAAATTCATCTTACTGAAACCTCTTTCATATTCTGAGGTGCTGCTTGGGTTTCTTTGTTGCTTTCCATCAAAGAATTTAAGTCAGGTGGCACCTGCTGGCCAGTGTTATCCAAGCAGCCTCTGAAAACTGAGACTGCAGAATTAACTGGTATTTTGAAATGTTTGCATAGTGATGACACCTTTTCTTCTCCAAATCTTGGCTGGATTTCTGTGGCCACTCATCATGTTCCAGGATGCTGAAGCTCATTTATTTATTTAGGGACAGACCCTCCAAACTGTGGACTTCATTGGATTCACTGTGAGTAGCCACTGTTTCATGTTGTTCATTAAGCTGGTTCTGAACTGACCGTGATTAATGGACACTATTTTCTGGTTATCTGTCAGTGTGACAGAACCAAATTTCTTTTTGAAGAGTGCAAATTCTGCTTCTAAAGCAGCCTTCTCTTTTATATCCACCAAATTCTCTAGGATTCTAATAGATCTTCGAATGTGTGTGTCTGCTTTCACCACCGTAGTGGTTCTTCACTGCAAATGTTCTGAAAGGATAGTTACTTCATTCAAAACATGATACAAAAGGGCTAGATTGAGCAGAAATTATTTGGAAGACAAGCAGTTACAAAGACCATTGAAAGAAGATCGCTCAGTTTGTGATCAACTCCTGTCCTCACTAGCAGACTTGAAGTGTAAACATGTAGAAGAGTAGTTTTTCCAAATTGCTGAAATAGTCCTAAAGGACTTTCAACATCTGATATCCAAGATCTTCCTTATACTATTTATCTGCTCATCCCATCGGTCTGAACATTTTCGGAGTGCTCTTTTATTTCGTGGTGACCTGCTGTTTAACAAACGAAGCTTGACCATGAATGCATGGCAATGAATCACATCATGGTCTTCCAAAACTGTGTCACCAACAGCCAGCTCTAACCTGTGATTCAGACAATGGCCCATTATGGTGCTGGGACATATTTCAAGAAGGTGCTGTGCAACTCTCAATTTCCTTCCTAGCATCACCCTAGTTACATAACTAACAAAATATACAAAATTTTGTTGGAGGTACTGAAGAGCAAAACCATGGGGTTTTAGGCAGTTTAGAAGCATTGATGCTATAGTTTCTGCATTTTCCATGCCAAGTTCCATCAAGTCAAGGAAAATGAAACATGGCACTTTTTGTTATTTAGTATATTATTAATTATTTTAGATTAATGTGCTTATTTCATTGAGACTTGTGAACTCATCAGTAAGAAATGATACCTTACCATTGATATTTCACATTGCTTTGCAGATGTCCGCATTGATTATTGATTATTGATTCAGTGCGATCAATAATTTGAGTGATGCTGAATCTAGAACACAGACCTTTAGCAAGCTTTACAGCCTTCACTCTTGAGCTGCAGCAGCTTAAAGTGATCGGGTTTATTATTTTTTGTGAAGTAATTGGCTGTCATAAATACCTTGCAAGTCCTTTTGATTTAGGATGCATTGCAATGATCAATGCAAGCTGGCAATGTGTTGTTTTTTGGCTTTAATATTTTCTCTGCCTGTTTATGGGCAAGTAATTGGGAGCACTTCCACACCTTCTTACTGAGTGACTTAAATTGTGTGGTTCTTGAAATTCCATCATATGTAACAGAACTACTACACCATTCCCTTGTGCTATGAGAATTCCTAAATGCCTCTCTTTGGACCATACAGAACAATCAAGTTTGCCTGATCCACACCTCAGCCATGGATTATTGCTTTTCGTGTTTTCCCACATTTCCATGGCCCAAATATCTGACCAGACATTACTGACACCATCAGACTGTCCTTTGCTACATTCACAGATACTGCACAAAGCATTGACTTCTGGGTCTACAGTCACCCCCTGCTACAATCAAACCGCTTAATGGGATGTTATCATGTGGATTCGCTCCTGGTTTTCCAGCTGCAGTGTTCTGACTCTCCACAACTTCTTTTCACTCTAGGAATCCATAATGGTTTGCTAGCAGTTTGAAGCACATTTGTGGTCAGCACAACTGACTCAGAAAGCACCATGAAGTTCATTATCTACTAAGCACATAGGAGGAACTGAATACAAAAGACCACTTACTCTTTTACTCTCTCCAAAACAAAGCAGAAACCACTCCTAGTCTGTGAAAAGAAGTGCAGCTTAGCTGATACAACTGAAACGTGACTATTCCCTTGCAACAAACAATATGAAATGTTTGTGGCCTTCAAGCCACTCTCTGTCTGTCCAGTGCCTTGCAACTGAAAAGTAGGCATTAATACCAGGAATTGGAGGGGTTGATGGGGTGGAAAGGGGGTTGTGGAGCCACAAAGGCATACTGGCAACATGTTGCTGAGGAACAGACCTGGCCATGAGGGAAAGTGTCTCAGAAAGCACTTGTGCATGCCAGGCAGCCCCCTTCAGACAGTGGGATGCCAGGAACCACTGAGGACTGTTGAGACAACACCCCTAAATTCAGGGCTTGGACACAGTGGCAGGTGCCAGCCACAAACCAGCAAGATTAAGTCTTCCGGGAGGCAGTGGAGAAGAGACAGTGACTCTGGATTCAGGGATCCTGTGACCTCCTGACGATCCCATCCAAAAGAGGGTGCTCTGACCCCTAAGCTCCTCCCTTACACCCTTGCTTAATACTAGGATACATATGTACTACACTGAAAGAAATCAGATTGAGGTGGCAAGAACTCTTGTGTGATATCACACCATGGCTGCCATGAAACAGTCTCACTTTCCCTAAAGCTAGTATGTCTTGCCAAAATATTTTGACAAAAGATGCTACTCCCACAGAGAAAAACAACAGAGCTGATGAAAAACTGCATTTTCGACCACTCTGCAAACAGGGCTAGCTGACCAGCATGCAGTTGTGTATCACTAATGAAATGCGAGGGAGACGCCATGTTAAGATATACTTTTGTTGATGCATCACCTCACAGGATGGAATAAGGTGGTGAGAAAGAACATCAACACATTATGGATCTCTGGAAATTATGAAACAGGGAAGGCGGGTGGCAGAGGGAAAAGCCCATGCGATGTTGTTAAGGAAATGAGTGTGTGGGGTATCATGCATTCTTAGACGTAGATTATTTTTCAGGAGCACTGGAAAATGGGGAATAAAAAGAAAGCACCTGCTGTCGGTGGTTAAAGAAAGGGAAGTGAATAAAGTGGAAACTGTGTGCTTACCAGCTCCCACTGAGTAGGCCACTGAGGGTCACTGAACTGCAGTTCATTTCCTATTCCACTCTGCAACTCCAGGGCTTTGAAGACTGCTGTAGAGATGTGATCATCCTTGCCTCAGCTCTGGTAAAAAACTGCATGGAAGAGACAGTAATTCACCTTCCTTTAATGTGCCCATCTTCCACTTTTAATTTGTATTTTTTCAGTATAATGATACCAATAATTATTTCTTTGAAATTGCATTAATTATCCATTTTTATGGTTTTAAAATGTGCATTAAAAGTAAATTAAATAGCGCTGTAAAAGTAAAGTCATGTTAGTTGGCCATCTGCGAAGTCCTAAGCGCTACCTTCTTTCTGGTGTAAATTCTAGCTTTTTAAAATCCCTCCAGACTTTCCTGATTTGCTAGGACACCACTCTGAATATTAATTTCACCAAGCCAATCCAGAAAGTTACCACCTAATAGATACAGGTCCTGTAAATAATGCTGAAGTCCCTCCGCCCACATCATCAGCAACAGTGGTCCCGAATTTTGCATACTGCTATGTCTTCAGAGTGAACTCTGAACTGAAACGCTGGTTTTAAATGATGCCATCAAGGATTGCTGCTGCTGAGGTTTCTAGGCCACTTGGAAACCCTGGAATAATAACCCTCAGACAACAACCTTGGAATATTAATTGTGCAAACAAGTCTTTAATCGTGTGAGCAATACCAATTGAATTATTTCAGAAATGCAGCGGCCACTTCTGCTGACTGAATCAGTTTGATAAACCAGAACAAAAGAGAACTGCAGTCTTTGAATATTACACACACAGTTTAGTTTGACCAATGGTCCATCAACCTCCGTCTTCTCTGGCCTTGTCCAATACTTCAGATGAAATACTGTATTTTCTTGGAGTACTGTGAATCCCTCAGGAACTAAGTAAATAAACTCTTTTATTCTGTGGTAAAGAAAAGAAGCAATCAGGCCTAATGGTAGCAGCTTGTGCCTGACCTTTCAGCAAGCTGAGAGGACCAGATTCCGCTTTTTGATTCCCTTCCCAGTCATGCATTTCCTGTGTCAGGACTGGGGATCCCTTCCCACCAAAAGTTCAGTGTCCACCTCTAGAAATCGCAGATGGTGTCCAGTTGCCTTCTTCCTGAGGCCAGTACGAACACAAGAAAAGCCATTCTGGATTGGACTAAGCTTCCATTCAGTCCTGTATTGTGTTCACACAGTGATCAACCAGCTGCCTATCAGAAACCCACAAGGAATAGTACTCTTTGTTCAAGTTTCCCAAGATCTGGTATCTCTATAGACAACAGACAGAGTAGCCATGGCTAACCTTATTCCTCATGTTTTTTTGTCTAACCCTCTTTTAGAGCCATCCATGTTGGCGGCTCCCTCTACATCTTGCAAGAGGGATTCCATAGTGTAACTGCACTATCAAAAAGTACTTCTGCTCCTCTGTCCTGAATCTCCCATTATCCCGCTTGATGGGATGAAACTGAGTTCTAGCATTATAAGTGCAGCACTGGAACCTGGGGCGTCCTACTGGGGCTTAAAAGTATGGGATGAAAAGGACAGGTAAAAGGAAATATCTGTTCACAGAACCTATGATTTACTTCTGCAAAATATAGTAATAGCCACCACCTTGGGTGGATTTAGGTAAATGTAGAGGAGAAGGAGGTGTTAGGATTTACCAGGCCAAAGTGATAATGCATTCAGGAACAGAAATAGAGGCCAGGCCATAAAAGGGAAAAGGTACAACTCAATATTATTGATTGCAAATATAAGTCTGTGGCTTACAATGTATTTGCCCCCCAAAGCTACCACACAATGCAATTCAATTGCTCACAAACCCCCATCATAACAGGGGATGTAATTACTGAGCAATTATAATCGCTGCAAACAAACTTGACACCTTCAGCAAAGGCGAATGCTCAGTATTTGGTTCTTCAAGGGAAGCAAGTCTTGGATTGCTCAGTCTGGGAAAAGAAGATCTACCTGGGCAGGTTAAAGCCTTAAAGCCAAAAGGTGTTGCATCAATACAACAGGAACTAACTGTGTTCGGTAGTGCTCAGTTGCTTGCTTGGTTCACATCCCCTCTGCCTGTCTTATGGTTTTATACTATTTCTTTTTTTAGCAAAGCCTGTATACAGAAACCTAATCCATTCTCTATGGAATGCTACAGCAAAGGGATAAGCCAAACCAGGTACTGATGTTAACAAACCAAACCAGTGGTGTCAGCAAGCCAGTGCAGTACATTCAGCAGTACGATGTATGAATTCTAATTAATTTATAATAATCCAGCAATTTGTCCTGTAACTATTATCATATTTAGATCTTAAGAAATATCTGAGCAACTTGTATCTCCTTGGTAGTATTGCCTTCTTCTATACTTCAAGAATGTGGCACTTCCAGGCCATGAAGCCCAGCAGGTCCCTCCAAAGAATTGTGCTTAGGCTGTGTTTACCTCTTTGAGGAATCACTATTATCTCTGTAATAAAGTGTGAATGTGGATAGGTCAATCTGTAGGCCACTTTCCCTACCACCAGCCTTGTCTACATATTCTTACTGGGATGGCAAACAGCACACGAAGTCAAGGACTCAGCTGGTGTTAGAAGGAGCCACTCTTATCTGGGCCTGCTACTGCCTCCGTGGGGACAGTGGAACCTTCATGAAGTTGGTCCCACCAGCTTCTTGAAGACTTAGGCTTAACCCCGCCATGCCTTAAAAGAGGCATTTTTGTGTGTGTTTAAACTAAGTCAATTAATAGTCCATTAGTCTGGATTGCCTAATATAAATTCCATTCCACATCTAAAATATCAAATACAAATAAAACCAATTAAAATAGGGTACTCAAAGTCAAATATTAAATACTTTATCAAATAGTGAACATCAAATACCCAAAACTGAAATATTATATAACTTCAGATCCTGAGGGTCCCACAGTATTGGAGGGATGGGAAGGGGAAAATTGTTTTCAAAAACAAATGTTGTGGTTTATATTTTGATTACTAATTATGATATTCTCTTGTGAAGACCGATGTGCTGTGTGTTGCAGTGTGACGACTGACCAGCCTTTTCTTTTTTGGTGGTTTTATTGTATTTCTATCACAAGAATCTCACTTCTGTCTCCAGGAACATCAAGGCAAGTACATGCTTTCCCACTCCATTTTATCTTTCTCACAGAGGTCCAAGAGGGAGATTCACTGAGAGACTCTCTGATCTGAGTTCACCATTTCTAGTCATTCCTTGGTTCAGTGAGAATTTGAACCTACTCCAGGATTCTAATCACTGCCCCACCCTGCTTCTTGTGGAGCATAATGGTTTCTGAGATAGGTCTACAACTTTGAACTTAATAAACAATAAATTATAATATCATGTGCAGCAGATAACTTGCATTAAAATCCACAGAGAAGGACTTAAGTAGGAACTGGATATTATTTTCAGTTCTATGTTTTAGGATACAATTCACACAGTAATTTAACTAATACTAAATGATAAGATGAGTCCATACAGGTGTCTAGCCTACAAATATGGTTTAACTACTTCTCTGGAATAGGCTCCCCAAAGAAGTTTGCCCGATGAAGACTATGCTTTTTTCCCAAATATTCTAATAATTGATTGCTAGCATTTATTTCCAGATATTCTAATAATTGCAGAGGCATGTGGTGAAAGCATATAAAAGTTTTAAATAAATAAATAAGTGTTTGCTAGTCTCCCCCTCCCTCTCACATTGGGGGGGGGGGAGAGAATGTTAATTAATGATTTGCTGCTATATAAAGTTGGCTTGAAACTCAATATTAAGAAAACCAAGATCGTGGCATCCAGTCCTCTCACTTCCTGGCAAATAGATGGGGAAGAAATGGAGGCAGTGACAGATTTTATTTTCCTGGGCTCCAAGATCACCGCAGACGGGGACTGCAGCCAAGAATTAAAAGATGCTTGCTCCTGGGGAGGAAAGCTATGGCAAATCTAAACAGCATACTAAAAAGCCGCCCCGAGGCTTCAGCGAATGGGGCAGCATAAAAATGTTTTAATAAATAAATAAATAAAGCAGAGACATCACCCTGCCAACAAAAGTGCGTATAGTCAAGGCTATGGTTTTCCCAGTTGCAATGTATGACTGTGAAAGTTGGACCATAAGGAAGGCTGAGCACCAAAGGATTGAGGCCTTTGAACTGTGGTGCTGGAGAAAACTCCTGTGAGTCCCTTGGACTGATCAAACCAGTCAGTCCTAGAGGAGATCAACCCAGACTGCTCTTTAGAAGGCCAGATACTGAAGATGAAACTCAAATACTTTGGCCACCTAATGAGAAGGAAGGACTCCCTGGAGAAGAGCCTAATGCTGAGAACAATAGATGGCAAAAGAAGAAGGGGATGGCAGAGGATGAGGTGGCTGGATGGAGTCACTGAGGCAGTTGGTGGGAGCTTAAGTGGACTCTGGGGGATGGTGGAGGACAGGAAGGCCTGGAGGAATGTTGTCCATGGGGTTGTGATGGGTCGGACATGACTTCGCGACTAACAACAACAACAACAATACCTATACAATCTTTAGTGGAATCTATGTAGAAGATTATATTGTGTTATTTTATGAAGTATATTTATTTTACTGTTAGTTTTATAGTGGAACTTTACAGCACCCAGAAAGCCCATGTAGGCTATAGGCATGGTTTATAAATGGAATGAATGAACGATTCCTAGAGAAATGCACAATAGCCTTTAGTTGACTTTACTGAGCTTTGTACAAGTTTCCAAAATCAATTCATTCCATAACACGTACTACTATCCATATATTAGAAAATGCAAAAGTAATACAATGATAACAAAACATCTAAGAAGGCTACAGTAATTGTAATAATAAAAAAGTTTCAAACAACAGTAAATGGAGTAGCTACTCCAGCACTGTCCTCATAATAACATTAGCTTTCATAGATTGCATTATATTATCCTCACTCAAATTCTGGAAACACCTGAAAGGATAATTTTGAGAGCATAGAAACAGGCTTTTAATGTGTTTTTAGTAGATTATTGTTCTTCTTCTTTTTTTTTACAACTGTCAAAATAAATCAAATCAGTGCTCACCTTCACAAGATTTTTAAAAAGATTAAGATGATCAGTGGTTCACTTTGTGTATTTCTATTATTTGGAATGAGGAGAGAGAGGGAAAGAATTGCAAAATCCAAAGAAGGATTTGCTCTTTCAATTCAAAAATTGCCTTTTGTGCATATCTCATTAAATAGCTCTTAAAACAAGAATAGGGATGACTGGGAATTAGATGAAGTTTAAAAGTAATCTCTCTCTCATCTCTCACATGCTTTCTAAATATACACTTGGGTCAGCTGGAAGCTATCATTCCTCATACATGAGTTGCGTGAAGACTGAACCAAGAAAAAGTGCTTTGGATTACAAGTATCCCCCTGCCCAAAGGTAACATGATGAGTTGGCCTGGTCCAAGCTAAAGTACAGCCTCAGGGAAAGGATAAGATGGTTGCTTGCCACTTCTATATACAAATGGCAACTGGACTGGCAGCTGAATTTTTCTTCTGACTGGCATCCTCCTCCACACCTGAAGTCATCAGGCTAGCTTAGTTGATGCAGCATGGATGGCAGCTTTCCCTTCCGTCACCTTATTACTGTCTCTGCTGCCTGAGGTGACTGCTTCATCCTGTCTCATGCTTGGGCCTGGCCTGGTGACGAGAACTCCTGAAATTTTGGGTTGTTTGTTGCAATTGTGCAGTCAAGTCCTATGTTTACTCAGAGGGAAATCCCTCTGAGTCTTCCATCCTAGACTGTGTTTGGGAGGGCATCCTAAATAAGCCAATGTTGGCTCATGTTTTGATTGAAGCCGTGGAACTTGAGAAGAGAGAACCTGAACCCCCATCCATACTGAACAAACTGGTCCTCTCTGAAGCTGCCTTTGGGCTTATTGAGGAATATGCAGGCATGCCATAGATGGCTATGTTTTCCTCTGGCAAGAAAATGCATAGCTTTGAGATTTAGATTCAGGCCATTGTGGTGGGCAGACAAAGGAAATGCTCCGGTCAAAATCAAGCTGTCTGTGGCTTTCTTAACCCTTTTTAAAAAGTTGCAATATCCCATCATCCCATCTCTTTCATGTTTTCATTCTAAGTTGAAGCATCACTACAGTACGCCAATTTCAACTAGTTCTTGAAGCACAGAACCAGGGCAGGAGGTTGAGGGACAGGAGTCAAGGACCCATCCAGCAAAATGACCACAGGGTCCCCCAAATGCTGCCAGGTCGGTTATCTCATTTCTGAGTCGGGAATCAACATTGCCATCCAAAGAGTCCCTTCCCTACCCCATAAGACCTTTCAGTTCAGAGTCTAAAATTAGTCCGACAGAGCTCTCTTGTGCACAGCCTTCTTGCAAATTGCGACTGGGTGGCTCGTATGTGTGCTGTCCTGGTATTAACAGCTGATGGACAACAGCTCTTATTGTTCTGTATCTTTAAACCTGGACAGGACAGGCCTTTAAACAAAGGATGACCTTCTGGCAGTCCTACATATAAATAACTGTCTATAACAGAGAGCACATGCTTCTCTTAAGTCTACAGGATATAACAACATTCATGGTGAATGAGCTGAACATCTTACACAGAGAATTTCCTGGCAGGAATTAAGGGCTATCCTATCCCCCCTACAAACACATAATGCTGCCATTTCCCATGTAATGAAGTAAAAAGGCACTACAATCCAGAGTGATGTCAAGACCAGAGCAGGCCCGAAGCTTGTTTCCTGGTGTGCCACAGCATGATTAGTGCCACGGGCTGGCTAGCTAGGTTTTAGAAGGAAATTAGTTTAAGGAGTTGTGACAGAATCACATGTACCATGTTATGAAGAGAGGTACCTGCACCCAGTCTCTCAGTACCAACATTGAGATGCCCAAGAGTTATCCCTCACCATCGTTTTCCCTTGAAAAGAAAGGGAAGAAACATATTTTTGAATAAGTAGATAAACACTGAGCTAGTAGGGAGCTTGCAAAAAAGAAAAATTCAGTAAAGCCTTTAATCTACAAAGATGATGACTTTAAAAACTTCATAGACCATATGTTCAATTCATGTAAAAACAAAGATATTTCAGAACATATTAATAAGCTAAGTAAAACATAATTGCATCACATTCTATTATGTAAGTTTTGCATACATCCTGCACTAGGGAGTAGCTAAGTAAAGTTAAAAATTGTAAGCTGAAAAGCTGATTAGGAAAAAAAAAAATCCAGGTGAAATGTGATGATAGCCCTACCACAGATTGGAAAGTAACAGCATGTAGAATATAGTAATCAGAATATGGAACAAAACAGAGAGCAAAGGAATATAAAGAGAAGAGAGTAATTCAGCAGAGAGGTAATGGAGACTTTCGGTTTTCCCGTGAGCAAACAGAGCCAGCCCAAGAGATAAAGGGCAGGATTGGAGCTGGGGTGCAGGGTTGGTGATATGTCCCAGCCGAAGACTCCCTGACAAAAGATACTCCAGTAGCTCCTCCTCTTCCTCACTGCAACCTGCCTGCTCACCTGTCTTCCACCCAGCTCGGTCAGTGAAGAGAAGAAGGGGCATTTGGTGCCCATCCCTGCATGTTTACAAGTTCTTTGCCTGTCAAGCAAGTACAGGGTAGCAATGATGTGGTGGAGGATGAGGAGCAAGAACAGCATCTGTCAGAAGATAAACTCACAGAGGAAGGTTGCCCTGGAGGGTGTCTTGCACAAGACCCTCCAGACCTGAAGCAGGTGCTGCACAAGACAGACAGTTCTTCCCCTTCCCCTCGCCCACAGGCGCTAACAGGGGACACAGGGCAAGTCAGCTGGCCCATCATACAACTCTGCCCCAGCCACTCGCTGCTTCTCCCTCCTCCCCACCCCCCACCCTGCCAAAGGCTGCCTAAGGCAGCTGTCTCAGCCACAGGTTAGAATGAGGCTATCTATGGTGAGATTAGGAAATCATTAGAAAATTTCCTGAGAACAGGCAAGCTGGTCAAACTTTCTTGGGTACATATTCATAATGAAGTGGAAGGTAATTTATGAACAAATGGATTTTGCATATAATAAGCAGCAATTCACATAACTTAGCATTTTGAATTATCTGGCTTTAGGGCTTTAATCTGTTAACGTTTTTACTTTGTGTATGCGCATATCTATTATGAAGCTCAGTCCCAACAAAGCTGAGATGCTGCTAGTGCATTGTTCTTCTGACCTGATGGAGGATTTTCAACTGTTCTGCACTCCCCTTGAAGAGTAGCTTGGGGTCCTTCCTGGAGCCATTTGATGATATTCTGACCTCAGTGGTATGGAGTCCCTTCTACCCTCTTTGGCTGGTGGCTCCACTACTTGGACAAGGGTGGCCTGGTTTTGGTAATCTATACTCTGGTAATTCTGCCATGTACTCAGCATGGGGCTGCCCTTGGACATGGTTCAGAAACTGCAGCTTGTGCACAATGCAACAGACTGATAACTGGGACCGGAAGTTCCAAGCATATAATACCAGTTCTGGTCAGCTTCGCATTGCCTGCCTGCCTGCTTCTGCACTTGGTTCAAAGCTGTAAAGCTTACATGGATTAGGACCTCTCCACCGGAGTGCCTCTCCCAACCTGAATCTACTTGGATACTGTGCTGAACATCTAAGATCTTTCTCTGAAGGTGGCTTGAAGGGTGGCAACAAAGGGGTTGGTGATGTTGGTGATGGCCCTCCAGTTGTGGAATGATCTTCTTGCTGAGGTCTTCTGGGTGTCAAATCTTATTTTTTAGCATCAGGATTAATGCCTTCTGTTCAGAAACACATGCAGTGGAATATAATGGTCTATGGGGATTTTATCCTGGTCTTGTTATATTAAAAATGTTTTAGTTGCTCAAATTGTTTCAGATTACGTTTTCAATTTTTGCATATTTAATTTTTATTCTAATGTTATTGTAGTTGTGATTTGTGGTTTTAATGAATTGTTATGAACTGTTTGGGAAACTTTGGCTATTGGGTGGCATAGAAATGAAATAGTCATAACAATTAAAATGTTTTTGTAAAATAACTTCTCTCAGGAGTGTGTGAGCATCTCAAGGAACTAAGTAAGAAGAGGATAGGTAGCTGATGGTCTCTTCTAATGGTTTGTTTCAGATACAAAATTGTGTTGCAGTCAACAACCTCCATACCTTCCCAAACCTGTAAAACAACACTGATTGAGGATTGCACAAGCAATCTTTTCTCATGCTTTAGGAAGAAGACAGTAAACAAGCTTCTAAACCACTACTAAAAAATACCCAAATTTTTATCTGCTACGATTGTTTTTTTGAGTGAAGATCGTTTTTTCGAGTGAAGCCCTGTTCCATCATCAATGAAGTGACTGCACTGGGAGACAGAATGGACTTCAAAGCTTCCCGTGCCTATTCATCCCCCACCTGACCAGTGA
This sequence comes from Varanus komodoensis, assembly GCF_004798865.1. Taxonomy (NCBI): domain Eukaryota; kingdom Metazoa; phylum Chordata; class Lepidosauria; order Squamata; family Varanidae; genus Varanus; species Varanus komodoensis. Next base: position 31,940,656 of record NW_025335568.1, on the reverse strand, counting down.
ATGTATTCAATTCCTGGAGTGATCATGAGGGAGCATTTGTGCTTTAAGACAGCACACACCTTTGGTGTATTTATCAGAGTGTTTATTAGAACAATAGATGGAGTTCCTCTTCTCTCCATCAATGGATTTGTTGCAAAGTGGGCAGAGAAACAAAGGATGCATTGGCAAAAGTATCAAATACACTTTCCACCATTCAATTATTTTTCCATTTTTTATTTATTTTAATATTCTATTTAATCTATGCTATGTCAAGGATTGATTTATCAGTTTCACTTTCTCTTCTGTCTATGGCCACAAAGAGACATCTGAAAGTTGATGCTCTCTGGGCAGTTCACAAAACACATGAAAACACATTGTATTAAAAACACATTGAAACATCATTTAAAGTTTACAACATTTAAAACCACATATTAAACAGGTGGTATGTGCCTGCATATGTATAAAATAAAATAATGCACACACACATACATGCACAAGATGAAAAAGATAGAGCTGCGTGTTATCAGCATATTGATGAAACACACTCCAAAACTCTGGAGGACCTCACTCAGTGGTTTCATGTAGATGATAAACAACATGTGGACAACACTGACCCCTGGGGAACCCCATACTGGAGAATCCAAAGGGCAGAGCTGTATCCCACAAATACCACCTTCTGGAGCCTACCATCCAAGCAGCAGCTTGCAATGCAGCGCCCTTGACTCCCAACTCCAGCAGGTGCCTCAGAAGGATACCATGGTCAACTGCATCAAAAGCTGCTTAGAGGTCCAAGAGTACCAACAGGGTCACACTCTTCTCTTTATCTGACCATAGGTCATCATACAGGGTGACCAAAGCTATTTCCAAGCCAAAACCAGGCCTGAATTACCTGATTATCCACCTGAAATGGATCCAGATTATCAGTCTCATCCAAGAGAGCCTGTAGCAGGCCGCCACCTGCTCAAGAACTTTGCCCAGGAAGGGGATGTTTGCCACTGGCTTAAAATTGTTGGGTTCCTCTGGGTCCAGAGAGGAGCTTAACATTGGCTTTAAATTGTCAAGTTCTTCAGGAGTGGTCTCACCAGTGTTAGTTTCAGGTAGTCGGGGACCACTCCATTTTGGCAGTTCCCTCCCTACTGCCTTTGGTTAGGCAGAAGGGGCAAGGATCTAGTATGGACGAGGTTACACACACCTGTCCAAATTGTGATTGATCATAAGAATTGTTAGTAGCAACAGGGCAACTACAAACTATGGTTTTTGAAGCGCAATTCATAAACCATCCATAGTTAAGATTTGGAAGTTAGGCAACATGCGAAGCTGTGGTTCTAAAACAGAAGCGGAAGCTTTTAATTTTCAGCTTGTAGCCATGCCATAAAAGCAGCTAGTTTAGTAGAGATGGTGTCAGCCCAAGGCTCACTACAGCTTGTTCCTGTAACAGGGAACGATGGCTCAGTGCAGTGTCCAAACTGAGCCACTGTGAAGAGCAACTTCACAGAAGTTGGAAACATTTCTCCCATGCTTGTTTACTTACTTTATTTATTCATGTAAAACAGACATCAAGGATTTAAAACAATACATCCCTAAACCCCAGCATATACTGGAAAGAAGAAATAAATCTGAGCTGTCTGGATTGGATTCCCTGTAGCTGGCTAACCCTCTTCCCAATGCCATGTCTTCCTCCATTACTGTACAGATGGGGTTCCCACAGGTCCACACATGTTGCCAATGTTCTTCCTCACAGGCCTTACAGAGAAAGAACTCATCTCCTGCTAAGGGCTCTCAGAGGTGGCCCAAGCACTGATGAAGCTCCAGCTCAATCTGTGGAACTGTGTCCTACTGGAAACACTCAGCATCAGCCGGCCACAGTCAGACGAATCATGTGGAACAGGTAAACAAAGATCAGAGGAAAACAAAAGCTCCAGAAAGGCACTCCTGCTTGCGGGTACTTGAATATGAGGCAATGTTTCCTGCCCACCAGTCAGCCCTAATTTCCATCTGTTCTTCTGCACAGTTCCCAGAGTCCTGGCCCATGTTCTCCAACTATTGCTATGTGCATTTCAGATGCTGAAATATATCACATCTGCCTGCAAGATACCGATATCAAAGTTGGGGGTACATGTATGTTTTAAGAAAGATAGTATGCACCTGAGATAATTTAACAGCTCAAGATAACATGCATAGATAAAGCTAGGAAAAAAATCATTGAATTTACTGAGCATATTAGATCCAGTACTTTGATATTAAACTAGGAGAATAAGACATTTCTTTTTGCCAAGCTTTTCAGAAACCTGCAAAAGCAATGCATGCAAACAAGATGTCATCTGGTGAATGTTTTGTATGTTTCACATTTCTTCACCTTAGAGAGGAACCTTACCAAATGTTTTAAAAAAAGAAAGCACACACATGCATGAATCTTCATTCACACACATGCATGCTTAGTAAAAATAAGCAAGGAAAATATTTTCCAATACCCAGTTGAAAAAATACAACTCTTCTCCTGTACTAGGAGCAATTGCCAGCCAAATAAAATATCACTGTTCCACTAGGAAATGGCTAACTAAACAGAAAGTGTAATGAATCTGCAGCTGAGGATTTCTCCATGGAGTCCCCTGTGTCAAAATAGAAAAAAAAACTATAGAAGCTTTTTTGTAGTTAGGGATATTCACAAGAATGGTTGCTTAGTGTTATGTAAATGACAAATTGCTAGGAAAAAAACCCACAGAACAAATGAATAAAGCATGTGGTTCATTGCAAAAGATATTAAGATAAGATAGTTTCAGAGTCATGTTTTTCTAAAAGCACAATTCCAAAATATCCAAATGTAGCTGAAACACATTTTTAGTGCTGTCATTCCACTACATCCAATAGATCCACAGTAGAGTCTTTGTATCACCTTTACTTATGCATTTATTATTATTTGTAAGTTAAAAACAATAAACATGAATCTCTCTTGCTAGAGTTCTCAAAACCCATTATCGTAAATACTCCCCAAATCAAGAAACAGCTGCCAATACTCCCCAGCTGAGCAAAGTAATATTTTAAAAAATGGAATACAGTAATTCCCTTGACATTTTCTATTTTTATCTAGGCATAGATGAGAAATTTGTTCAGTTCATCTATAAGTATTTACCAAAACCCACACATTTCTCTATAAACATAAAAAAGAACATGTAATATTAAAAAAATGCATATGGGAGAAAGCAAACCTGGCATTCATCCACCTCTATTTGTATCTTTAGTTCAGGAGGAGACACTTAAAATAAATTTAACACTGTGGGATGAGATAAATGCTTCATTGAAAGCCACATGCTTCCCGGCGTAGCAAGAATGTGTTAAAATCCAGGTGAAAAGGCAGATCATGGAGTGCAGCCTTCCCTAACCTTCAGATGCTTTTGACTATATGCAGCATTCCTGAACATTAGCTATGTTGGCTCAGACAGATGGGAGTTGAAGTTCAAAACATCTGGAAAGGCCCAAGTTGGAAAAGGCTGGTGCGTGTGTACATCAGAAGTTTGTGTACATTTGAGATCTGTATCAGGTTCTTCTGGATTTCCTCTGTTTCCTTTTTATCCAGCTTGCAGTGCAAAGGTGTTAAAACTGAGGGTCAAATCCATTAAGTTCTGTTGGGGGGCAAAATATCTGTATAGTTTGGCTTACTTAGCGTAACAAAGCTTTTGGAGAGACTTCAGCCTTTTAGAATGGGGAAAGGTGTGGGGGACCACTAGCCCAGAAGATTTGAGGGGTATCTAAATCCGGATGCCGGGGAAAGTGGTCAGTTTCCTTGTGAACATTTATTTATGTTTCTCATTGGTTTTGCAAAATTTAAATATTACAGTTATTTCATTTTTTCTGCAGTTCCTCATAAATGAGCATCTGCACAGTGATGCGGATTGCTGTCCTCCCCACTCCCTGCTCTGTGGCCCATATGATCCTTTTTGGCAGTGGACTGATGACTGTCCTGGGAAGGGGCTAGTCTAGACTTAGCTCAGGTTGTATTCATTCCATTCCTTTCATATTCCTTTTGCCCAGACTGCACAGACTAGCACATGTTATCAACAAATGTTGCTCCACTAATTTCATGCATACTGCTGGGACATTTCCTCTGACTTCAAGTCAATACTTCCATTTATACAGGCTTCCTTTTTGCTTGTTTATTTTTTGTTATTATTTTTGAATGGCTGTTGAGCACGAGGCCAAATACTTTAGATTTTATTTTACACTGTATTATCCCCAGGCCTAGGCTGAATGTACAGTTTAACCCTTCAGTTGCATACAGTCATTTTAATTCAAATTACTATTGCCACAGTCTTGGTGAAATTTGATAATAGCAAAGCTAAGCAAAAACAAGTGATTTTAATCACCTGGAGACAATGTAAATACTAGCAATTAAACAGTAGATAGCAGGTAAGAAGAAAAATATTGTAGGAAAAATAGGTAATGGATAAGGAAAATACCTTTATCTCCCCCCCCCCCACACACACACATTTCAAATGTTTGTGTTAGAATATTTTGGTATTTGCCCTTCTCTCATATTTTTCAAATTCCAAAACCACTTCCAGAGTAGACTTTCTAATAGTTGTTGAACTTGTGTTTTTACAAAAACTACAGGTGTACCTTGACGTACAGAAGTATTCCATAAGCTGCTCTGTTTCTCTCTAGGCTTCAGCTCTTTTCGTATGAATCACTTTGATATATCTTCAAATATCACGGTGGCCCTTATGTGATCGTCTCAACTGCACATGAGATAGTTGTAGGTAAGGAAGGAGATTTGAGACAGCTCCATTCCATAAAAGATGCCACAGCCTTGAACAGGGCTGTCAAGCACAGTGAGATTTGATGGCATTCATTCATAGACTCACTGCGAAGCAGAGACAACATGACAGCACATAACATTGATCTACAAGGAGAAAGCCTCAGAAATGGAAGTAGCTAAATTTTACCAGAATTGGGTCACTAATAAAGGAAAATTAAGTCCTGAGTATTAATTGGCTCCAGTTTCCAAGATACAGCTTCAGGTCAAAAGTGCATCAAAATAACTCAAAATTGCAAAGGAGACGTGCAATTATGCTCCATAACTTTTCTGCAAAATGTGATATAGCAATGAGAAAGGCACCACATGAATCATTATGAACTTATCTTTTTATTGATACCAATAACATACTTTTCCATTCATTTGGTTTTTCATGGAACCTTTTCATGCTTCCAGTTGTTACTATGGTTGGTGGGTTCCCTCCACATCATTGGGACTGCAAAAGGCATAGACTTTTTCTTCTTGTTTAACCAATGACACAGATAAGTTGCACACATAATGCAAAAATAATGAGGCCCAACTCTTGTCCTGATCCCCTATTTTGCATCCAAAATATAGGTGGTATGCCTTTTTACCACTGTCACCATACTGCACTTTTGAGATGCAAATGAAACCTCTCCACCAATGTAGCAGAAGTTATCTGCATTGTTTACACAGTTTTGAGGCATCTTGGCTTCTGTGAAAAATATTGCGCAAATGTTCCTTGGAAATGTTAGGCAATGACACTTTCACAAGCCACCAAATGTAACGGTAATCTGACCAAATTGTACCATGCAATAAAAGAACAATAAATTACAGGTAGGTAATAATCTTTAGTCTCAAGTGAAGATAAATTCATACACTTCCACGTGATACCATTTTCATTGTTCTACCGCGCTTTGAGAAGTTACGAGGCATCATGATCATCAGACTCCTCCCGCCCTTGTAGGCAAATATACTTGCCTGTGTATACATCTCAATATGAAATACCTTAAAAACTTTAGCCAACCAGCACCTTCTTCACCTGTTTTGTAAGTAATCAAAATATGTAAGAATTGGCACATTTTATCTTGGAGGCTGATAATTTTCCAAAATTTGTAGAGCAGTGTAACAGCAACAAACAAACAAACAAAACAAAAACTATTGGAATAGTATGTTTGGATCGCACCAAATGAAACTAAGTAGGGATGGGGAAGAGCTGTCATGTCCATGACCACAGACTTCCTCCTTTCTCTGCTTCCAAGTCCATACCATGCTGTTTCTATGTAGATGTTTTTTCTTTTAAAAAAGCCAGAGATGACATACGGGTGCTGCTGAACATGTGACTAACGTGATTTCAGTGGTGACAATGATTTCTCAGTTGCCTTCACAGATGGCAGTGCTTTTGTCTAGTTCACAACTGTGTTGGGATAAAATGCATGGATGTGGTCAGACTTGTGGCCCTGAACGTATGAGGCACTGTTTACATGTGACTCATGATTTATTTGTTTTTATTAGGATTCTGTATTTATCTGTTTGTTTAATTATGTTGCAAAGTGTCTTGCTTAGTTTTATTTATTGTTTTATTGGAATGTTTTATTGATTGTTACTCTATTTTAATAAATTGTATTATGTTTTCGATTTTCTTGAGCATAAACTGTTCAGAGAGCCAATATGGCTTTTTAAAATATATGTTTTGCAGAAATAAACATAATAAATAAATAAATGTGTGTTACACAAATGCAAGTTTCTGTGTGTGTTCTTCAAATGGATGCATTAATGGACACATGTCCCCATTGACTAAAGTATGTCTGTGCAGATTATATAATTTTTATGTATTTTATACATATTTTTCAAGTGGGTACATGCTGTTTTTTCTTTTGTGGGATGCATCACAAACCTGGAATTCCATATATTTCCAATGTGTCCATTTACACATTTAGTTTCAGGAATTACTGATTGGGCACATGTATTTTAAAAAAATCTTAACTTCTCCAAAGCTAATGCTAATTTATTCTTGGAAATGTTAAAAGCAATTATTAGATGCAATAGCTAGGGTCACTCACAGTACAGAGCTAATTAACAGCTCTTGATACATCAGATAGGCTGTGTCACAAGAGGAGTGGGGATATTAACAGACAGCCATGCAGAGCAACATAGTTTCCTTTTAGCATGGAATTCTTGTGTATAAAAAGACTAGCAAATGCACTATGCTCTGTAGTAGTAGTGGTTTCATTCTGTTAGAACCCTGGCCTGATCTGCTCTATGTAACTTTGGGACTTTGCCTGCAAACTATTATCTGCAGCAGTCATATTGTGATGGCTCATCCTATCTGATTATGTCTTAGTAAAATTTGCCAATCAATAATCTCTATTTTCTAGATGATTTATTCAAACAGTTTAGGTCTCACTCAACATAGGACTCTCATATCTATAGGAATTGCCACATGGGTGCTGCTGTGCATGTGACTAACATGGTTTCAGTGATGACCATCATGCCTCAGTTGCCTTCACAGATGCAAATGGTTTTGTCTAGTTCACAGCTGTGTTGGAAGAATATGCAAAGCCATTGCCCTGAGCATGAGAGTCACTATTTACATGTGAAGCGATGGTGGTGGTATACACACAGCCATCATTGTTCCAATACTGGTGATGATTCAAACATTACAAACAGATTGCCAAGAGGAATGAGAGAAATTCACAGAGATCATATTGTTGCTGTTGTTGTTGTTAGTCACGGTCATGTCCAACCCATCGCGACCCCATGGGCAACATTCCTCCAGGCCTTCCTGTCCTCCACCAACCCCCGGAGTCCACTTAAGCTCACACCAACTGTGAGCTTTCAGTGACTCCATGTAGCCACCTCATCCTCTGCCGTCCCCTTCTTCTTTTGCCATCTATTGTTCCCAGCATTAGGCTCTTCTCCAGGGAGTCCTTCCTTCTCATTAGGTGGCCAAAATATTTGAGTTTCATCTTCAGGATCTGGCCTTCTAAAGAGCAGTCAGGGTTGATCTCTTCTAGGACTGACCAGTTTGATTGCCTTGAGATCCAAGGGACTCAAGGGAGTCTCTTCCAGCACTACAATCCAAAGGCCTCAATCCTTTGGTGCTCAGCCTTCCTTATGGTCCAACTTTCACAGTCATACATTGCAACTGGAAGAACCATAGCCTTGAATATACGCACTTTTGTTGGCAGGGTGATGTCTCTGCTTTTTAGTATGCTGTCTAGATTTGCCATAGCTTTCCTCCCCAGGAGCAAGCGTCTTTTAATTTCTTGGCTGCGGTCCTCGTCTACGGTGATCTTGGAGCCGAGGAAAATAAAATCTGTCACTACCTCCATTTCTTCCCCATCTATTTGCCAGGAAGTGAGAGGACTGGATGCCATGATCTTAGTTTTCTTAATGTTGAGTTTCAAGCCAACTTTTGTGCTCTCCTCCTTCACCAGCATCAAGAGGCTCTGTAGTTCCTCTTCACTTTCTGCCATTAGAGTGGTATCATCTGCATATTTGAGGTTGTTGATATTTCTCCCGGCAATCTTAATTCCAACTGGTGATTCATCTAGCCCCGCCTTTCTCATGATGTGCTCTGCATATAAGTTAAATAGGCAGGGCGACAGTATACAGCCTTGCCGAACTCCTTTCTCAATTTTGAACCAATCCGTGGTTCTGTGCCCAGTTCTGTCTCTTCTTGACCCACATATAGGTTTCTCAAGAGATAAATAAGATGGTCTGGTACTCCCATCACTTTAAGAACTTGCCACAATTTGTCATGATCCACACAATCAAAGGCTTTAGCATAGTCAATGAAGCAGAAGTAGATGTTTTTCTGGAACTCCCTAGCTTTCTCCATGATCCAGAGTATGTTGGCAATTTGATCTGTAGTTCCTCTGCCTCTTCAAAATCCTGCCTGCACTTCTGGTAGTTCTCGGTCCACATACTGCTGGAGCCTAGCTTGTAGGATTTTGAGCATAACTTTGCTAGCATGTGAAATGAGTGCAATTGTGCGGTAGTTTGAACATTCTTGTCATTGCCCTTCTTTGGGATCAGAATGTAAATTTCCAATCCTGTGGCCACTGTTGAGTTTTCCAAATTTGCTGGCATATTGAGTGTAGCACTTTTACTGTGTCGTCTTTTAGGGTTTTGAATAGCTCAGCTGGAATACTGTCACCTCCACTAGCTTTGTTATTGCTCAGACTTCCTAAGGCCCATTTGACTTCACATTCCAGGATGTCTGGCTCGAGGTCAGTGACCACCCCATCGTGGTTATCAGGGACGTTAAGCTCTTTCTTGTATAGTTCTTCTGTGTAATCTTGCCACCTCTTCTTAGTCTCTTCATATACATTAGTAGTAATATTAGTTATAAACTGGTTTAGGTAAGCTATGCTCTGGTAGCCTCCAAGTTAGGATAATTGCAGTCTGTGCTATGTTTGACTGTCTTAGACGATGGTTCTGAAGCTGCAGCTTCTGCAAAATGCAGTGGCAACAATGGTAACAGAAATCAGAAGGTCTGACCATGTACCACTGATGCTGACCGATGTGGACTGGCTGCCAGGACAATTCTGAGCCTAATTCGGGGTGTTGGCTTTTATTGATCAAGACTTTCGTGCCCGGGAAAGCAATAGCTGATGAGTGTAATATGTTCACCGTCTGAGACCCTTCTCTGATGCTTGGAAGGTGGCAATAAGGGACAAGGCCTTCTTGCTTGTGCCTATGGTTATGGAATTGTCTCCCTTGTGAGGGTCTCACGGCACCACAATTGTCTTCTTTTTGGCAGAAGGGTAAGATCTTTTTACATTCTCAGATGTTTGGCAGCACCTCATGAGGTTTTTAATGGGTTCTGGGACTTCTTCTTGGTGAAAGTTAAAAGTACGTGTGCATTTTTTGTATTTTTTTATTTAATGGTAATTTATTATGTACTATTGTATTTCAATGTATTTTATTGTGTTGTAAGCCGCCCCGAGGTTTCGGCAAGGGGCGGCATAGAAATGTAATAATAATAATAATAATAATAATAATAATAATAATAATAATAAGATATTTGTATCTAAATAGTTTTTCTAATGTTACAATGCTTACAAAGGTTTTTAATGTTAGTAGATCTACTGGGCAGTACAGTAATTTAAGAAATGAAAATATAAACTGTCAGTGTGTACTGTGAGTGAGCGTAGCAATTGCATCCTGATTATTGGCATGTGGGCAACACTGTTTCCACCATGTCCCGCTGAAGATCTTCAAATGGGAATGTGCTTGGCCACTGCCAGAGAAGGAGGAGCAGTGAGATTAAGTGGGCTGTAATCATAAAGCAATTTTTGGGCTGTTGATCTTAACAGTAGATCTTGGGTTGTTGCCGCTGCTGTTTCAGCTGTGTTCTTGGTGATTCATTTTCTATTCTTTGAAATATTCAGCAAAACATTTCCTGGTTTACTCATGTTTGGTTCATTTTTATTGTTGTTTGGCCTCCTTTCCATGGAATGGGAGTACACAAAGCAGGCATGAGCAAGAAAAGGCCTCAGGCATGGCACACTGTGTCTGATCCAATCATCCATGATGATTTCAGAACAAAGTGGAAAACTGTGACCATTGCCATGTGCCAGGGATGTTGTACACATAGCATGATTTTTGTTATGATTCTTACTCCTCCTTTCCTCTGCTGAACAAACATATATATTTTCCTGTGAGAAGAGAAGACATAAAGAACTCATGGATCTGCATCCAAATTTTGGGATCGTGGCCTGAGCATATAAATCTACATTTAATTGAAAGCAGTGATAAATGCCCCATAGAGTCCATCATTATTGGTTTGAGAGTCCATAGACCAAATGGTAGAGGTGAGCAGGGTGCTGAACATCTTTCAATCCAAGGGTCAAATTCCATTTTGGAAAAGCTCTCAGCATCCACACTTGATGGGCAAAATCAAATGCCAAAGGAGCAGCTCCAGAAATACAAAGAGTAATGGCATATTTTTGCTCAAAACGTCCAGTGAGTCATGTCATGGTCAAATTAAACATTCTGTGTAGCATGCATGGGTGAAGTTATGCAAGCTAATTTTCTTTACCTCCATTTAAGCGTAAGCAGTTCTAATTCAGAGTCAGTTGAATTCCACCCCCCTTGTAAATTAACCCCCGCATGAGTTTTGATTTGTTTTAGAATTTTGCAAAAACATGTGGTGAGGGCATGCACAATCTTTCTGAGAGAGGGATGGTCCCAGTCTGAAAAAAATTCAAGAAAACTAGAATGTATGGCTCCACCTTAAATTTGGCCCTAAAACGTAGGAGAGGCAGTGTTCAAAAATGGGGATAAAAGCTGTGCAAGTTGGAAAGGGGTTCGAGAGAGATAAGCACATGTAGTGAACTCCAGGGAGCCAACTTTGCCTGCAGGAGGGCTAGATCTACGGCTGAGGTTCTGCACTATTGAGAGTTGCCTAACGGTACTTATTATGACAATTCGTTTTGCTTCGTAAGTTCAGTGGTTTGGAGATGGTAACCGATAGTTAAAAGTCCTGTAAAACTACAATTAGAAAATGACACATTAAAATGGTCCCATATCCTAGCTATTGAAGGACAACTAAAATAAGAAAGTTGTAATGTTCTATTACGTGAAAGTAAAGCACTTACTGAAAAGTCTCAACAGAGGGGATCTAGAACTTAATTATAAAAGGAATTAAAAACTCAAGGCAATCTATGCCTGGTAAATCCATAATCGCAAAAGGCTCATTCACAAATAAAATCTTTACAAGAATAGGGCAAAATCCATAATCCTGCTGCAGTGCTTTCCCACAATTCCCATTCAATTCATCAGGTTTGTACAGGAGAACTTTACTATGGATTGTAGTAAACAACACCAGCTGTAAGTGAATAGCCCAGAAATGAGTGACTAGCACAACAATATGCTAAACTTCTTTGCATTTTAGAAGCAAATTAAAGTAGGAAATACAGTAACGGAAAATAAATGAATGGAACACTGAATAGCATAACATTCTTCTCCATCATTAAGTCTGATGGTTGGAGATGGAGATGAATAATCACTACATATTAAGAAAAAAGCAAACAACCCCCCAAAACAGATTCATAAAAGCTACTTAGGGTCTTTAAACAGGAATTCAGTCAATGGGTGTAAAGCACCTCCCCTCCGCATTCCACATTTTCTTCAGGAAGAAAGCCAATATGAATCGCTAAATAATTATCTTCATCCTTCTTCTTTTCCTCCTAGCTTTCTGTTTCTTTCCAAATGCACCTTTTTTGTTGTCCCACTCATTTAACCTGAGTTGTTTTGCGCTTTCTCAAGTCAGTATCTTCTGTCTTTTACTCCATGAGCAGAAGTCAGTGAGGTACTTGTACCTCTGCCAGTCCCTCACATCTCCACTGATTCTCATTTGCCCAATTAACTCCTATATACCAATAGGATCCACTGACTATCGAAGGACAATTGAGTGGAAATTCCCGTTTCAGTGGAGCATACATAAGGAAACTGCCAATCTCTCCCTATTGAGATACAAACACTTTTTAGGGGTGTCCCCTGTGAAGTGCTGAATCTCTGTGTGAAACTGGTGGATTCTGGTCAGGCAACAGAATCAAGGGAACCTACCATTTGTGCAATAGAAGGAGTGGGGCACAAGAGAATCAAGTGCACAATTGGAGACTGCCAAATACCATATTCATGTCACTCATCTTCTTCAATTGTGGTTTCTCTCCTGTCTTGTTCACCAGTTTTGAGTCGCTATGCCACGATAACACTGCAGAGACGGGCAGCTCGTGTTCCTTCAGATGTTTTGGCTTGTCTCTCCAATGGGCCTAGGCCACATGCCCAGTTCTGAAAGATGGGTGGAAATTGTGGACCAAAACATCGGAAGGCCTAAAAGCTGACCGCTGTAACATAAAGGAACAATGTATAAAACAACAAGTGTGTGAATGTATGCATGTGGAGGGGAGGGGGATAATTTTTATTGTTAGGAATTCTAGCAAAACCATTTTTTAATGCAGCTGTATCTTGTCTCATCAGCTGTGGTTCCCATAGCTGTGAAAACAGTAAGAAAGTCTCTGGCCACATGGGCAGTTCTCTCTAGGATTGCCAACATTTTGAATTGGCAAAGCTCCTGTGATTTTTCACAGTTACATGGAGAAACAGAAATTCAGTTGGTTTAACTGTTCGTTTTGCTGCATCTGCATGCTGTGGAATGCTGGATTTCTACTTCTCATGAAGATGTTAAAGACATATGAGCTTTGTCAGAAAAAAAAAGTTGGCAAAAGCAATTCTCTGTTATGCCAGTAAATGGCTGCTTCAATTGTTGGTAGAATTGAGATAAGCATTTAAGTAAGGGATGAGGGAAAGAATCAGCTATTTCCACCAAACACATCTTGACATTTCAAGAGCTATACATGTAATCATTCCGAAGTGCATTGCCACTCATCTATTAATAAGGTATAATGTAATGTTGGACACAGACTTCAGAACACAGTGGGGTTTTTTCCTTTATCCCCTAAAATCTTTATTTTCAAAACTAAAATCATTTGAGTTCATTTTCTACCTAGGTTACATCAATAGAATAGGAGCATTTATCTCTTCTTTATTGGTTTATCTTGCTTGTTCAGTACTGAAAATCTCAAATCTGTTTCAGTACTGGAAACAAGGTAGTGGTCTACAGTGCTATCCCATGCATGTTTACTTGAGAGTAAGAGCCACTGAATTTAATGGGTCTACTAATAACCAGACAGTGCTGTATAGAACAGTTTATTTCCTTTTGGTGTTCTTCTTCTGTATTAATGTGTGATTTTAAAACATCTGCATAAAATTGTATTTAAATATACGAGTATAATTCTAAATATATTTCCTCATAAAATATACATTTCTAAACTTATTTTCTCTCAAAGTTTATAATTCCCAATGTATTTTATCCTAGAGTATACATGTTGTTATATTTTTCAATGCAGTTCTCTGTTTTAAAAAGTATAACGTATGAAATCTGAAAGATAACTGTGTTCTGATTTGCATATTAGTGCAGACGTTTTGGATGAGGTTGGTTTGCTTTAAAATATGGTCCATATCAAATCCTCAAGTATCCCTACTTTGAGGTTAGTATGAATAGGATTGCAGGCATCTGAAGTCAAGGAATAGCTGGGGAATTTAGCTACCTTTTGCAAAATGTAGGTGTCTTCTGCCTGATGATACATCTCACTTCCTGAAACCCATATCTGAAGAATATGCCGAAATCTAAATGAGCAGAGGAGAATTACTTTCAGTAGGATGAGTTAATTAGAGAATGAAGGGAATACATTTAGTAATTAATTCAGATTACATAAGGCCATTGAGAATACTATGAATATAATTCATTGAGAAATGCCCATCAGGGAGCCAAAGATTGTTTTTCCCTCCCCTCCCACCTAGTCAGTTCAAGATGCTGTTCAAAATTTGAAAAGAAGGCTCATTCTATGGATTATAATTGGTGTGCAAAGAATTGTTTACTTGTTCATGCTGTCCTCTTTTATATTCCATGTGCCTTGGCAGTTCATGTGAACAATACATCTTGGAATAAGGCATTTGTTGGAACCATGCTAGGAGGTCACACTTGGTGTTCACATTCAAGATGTTTGATATAAATAGTAGGAAACCAACTTTCCCCCTCACTGGGGGCTGGTGAAGATAACTCCAGATGATTTGACTTAGACAAGGCTATCACACCGGAAGACCTGTTAGTCCAAAAGCAAGAAACTCACATTTCTTCTTATTTCATAGGAACACTGGAAACTGCCTTATGTAAGTCCATCTAGTTCAGGACTACTTATAATGAGAATCAGTAGCTCTAGGAATTCAGACAAAAGTTGTTCCCAGCCCGGGAGCCTTTGCCTCCAGAACATGGGACTTACCACTGAGTTATAGCCTCTTTCTTGACCAATGTTGAGCTCATTGTTGCAACAGCACAACAGATTAAATATTTCTGATCTGTTAAGTTCATCACATTCAGGCATGCCGCTTGACTCTAAACCAGAGCACCTTGCTCTCCACCCATTCAGTTTATTCTTCTCCCATAACTGCCTGCCATTCATCCAGTAAATACTGCTGAGTATTTACTGGATACTCCACTGTAGCTGTTCAGTAAGTATAATTTGATTCATCATGGGATTGGAATTCAGTATTTTTTTAGTAACACTTTTTAAGAAGTGTTCAGGTTATTGATAAACTCATAAAGTACCTGGTCCATGTTTGAGCACATCCAAGTCAGTGCAAGGAGCACTACGGCACATGAAAGGTGTATGGCACATGCCAGGAAGTGTACGGCCTTTCAGGAAAGGGTACTAGTAGGGGGATAATTCAGAATGATTAAGAATGGAAGTTTTACAAGAATAGTCTTGTTTTCAGGTATCAGAGGGTGTTTTATAGTACCAGCAAAAAACAAGCCAATTTCATTCATTCATTCATAGCTTTTCTATACCATCCTTCACTAAGTCCCAGGACTTATGATTATATATGAGAAGGGCTTAATGTCACCAAGTCATCTGAGTAGTACAGTATGTCTTTACGTGCACACAGAGATCTTGCTTTTACTGTTGGAATTTTGTAAAGACCAAGCTATTTAATATCACAGGTAGATGGCAGGTTCTGCCCTTACTAAATAACCCCATGTCATTCCCATTATTGAGAATATTTCTATCTGCAAAGCCCTCTTTATCTGCATGTTCCCATCCTGGGTTCTACTTCTTGGTCACCCTGCAGTGTGACAGAATGTTGGGAACTAGCTTGCATATACAGCTTAGCAAACTACTTTATTTGCATATATTTTAGAGAAATACACATTTAACTCAGATAACCTTGTCTCAGGATCTCAGCAAGGGAGGCTATGTTAATATAAGGACTATATATTTTGTTATATATGTAAAGCATTTAAAGATCTATCACAAGGAATGTGATACAAATTTTAAAAGGAACACATAATTTCTTATGAATGCAAAATAGGAAGGGGGGCAGGTTAGAAAAAGGTGTTATACTCCACTGATACATTTTAAAGTCTTTCGATTCATTTGATTTTTCCACTCATTTCTTTTTAACCAAACATTCAAGACTTAGTTGAAACTGAAGATAAGTGTTAACACTTTGTCAAGCATTTGAATCCCTTCCAGCATATTGTAGTATAATCCGCTGTCCACAAACATCCCCTTCATTATTGCCTAATTACATGCAAATTTCATAAAATGAATGAGTTTTAAGTACTTGTCAATCTGTCATTCTAGGAACCACTGAAACATTTTGACTGCTGGATAAATAATCAGCAATAATCACACTATGCAAATTTGATATTTTCTGTACAATTATCTGAAACCATAAATAACTGGACACAAAGACATTTGGCATTCTTTCAAAAAGACTTGACCTAAAGGTTTTTTCCCCCTTGGAACATGCATGCTTGTGGAATTTTTAAAATTCTGACTGAGTAAATGTGACCAGTGGAAAAATTATAAGCACTTAACATGCTAATAGTTTGGTTTGGGTTTATTTTTCTACCAATGAAAGGCTGAAAGAAATGTCCTTGTTCTTCTATTTTTAATTTTAACTGTTAACTCCATTTGCTACACTGTTTCTGTAGTCTCTTTTCTTTTTATTTTCATCCTTTTAATTTCTTTGGTGTTATTTCTTTTCCTTTCTGAAGCCCTGAAGAGAAGAAAGGTACATCCTTGTGCATCTAGATTATATTAATAATTAGAGTCCTCTTCTTCTTCCACCACAATAGTGACGCAGTTGTTATTATTGCCATTGATATAATTATCAACATCGTTAAAACATCTGAGATTAACTGGCATTTGGTTCCCAGATTCATACCTCTCTAGCTTTGATAATGTGGGTTGCTTGCCAGAATGACTTCATGGCCTCAGAATGTCTTTCTTAAGAACCTCCGAGCGGTTCCCCTTCAACCTTATTATGTGTCCCATTATGTGCCCCATTTGCACATTTGTATAGAATCATGACTCCAATGTGCTTCCAGGCACCTTCCTTTGTACCCACCAAGATACCTCCTGACCTGTATTTTAAAAATGTTGCAATATTTTCTTACAGGCAGCAGAGATTGCTTCAAAGCAAAGCAGGAGCTTTCCGCTGCCTTCATCTTAATTCCCCCTGATTGCCTCTGGGCAGGTTTCTTGGTTTTTTTAACTAGCGATCCCTGGCAGCCATTTATGCTTGTGTCCAGGACAGTTTTTCAAAGTTCCAAATATTCCCGTTGGTGCAAATGGTTGCCTTTGTTTCCCTTTCATTTTAGTTTATTTCCAAAAAAACCCAAAACAAAACAGAATCAAAGAGAAGAAAGGGAAGGGGGCAAACAGCAATGCAAACACAAGAACAAAATGGCAAAAAAGCATATTCATTCATAATGTGTTCATAAAACCATTGATAAAAGAAGAGAGAGGGGGATTTGAAAAGGTTGCCATAGCTGATTTTGCACTGAGGGGGCAGAGTGGTTGTCTCCAGCCTGAAGTGCTGCAGCTGGGGGGCTGAAAGGTTTAACTTGATTCAGCAGACAAAAGTAGAAGGTCAGATCACCTGTGTTTGCAAATCAGCCTTGACTAGTTGCAAAACACCAACGTGATGAATAGTAGCCTTGCTCTCTTCTGTGCCCGAAGAGAGCGCCTTCAGGATATTAAATCCGCCTCTGCAAGCCAAGGTGCTAGGCTAGAGCTAATTCTCCATCTACAAGGTTTGTAGTTCGGATGCTGCGTCTTACAGTGGCATGATCTAGATAGGACGTATGAGCCTGAAAATGTCATTGCTCACCATATACATTGAGAAAGGCGTTTTCCTTGTGAGAATGGTAGATAAATGCTGCCATATGGCAATTTCACCACCTATCCTAAAGCTCACAAATTACTTTATGTCATTGTGTCTGCCTGCCTGTCTATCATCATATTTCTTAGCTTCTTTTCGAGACTGCAGTCTTTCCAAGGCAGCTTACAATGTAGGACATACAATTTGAATTAGATCTGGAAATGCACTGGTTATCACTGCAGGATTAATATGGCCAGAACAAGACTGATTTGAGATTATCTGACTATGTAATACCAGCAAGAACTGGACTGGCTGCATTCTGTACTTGCTGGAGTGCACAAGTTGACTTCAAAGGAGGCCCCGTGTAGAGAACATTACAGTATCCAGTCTGGATGGAAATAGTGAAACTATAAGTTAAACCTGTGCCTAGGTCTTTTTCTTAGAAGAGGTCACAGCTGATATAGCAGTTGGCTATGGTTGCTCCCTGTACTTCTCCAGGCATCATCAAATCCAGAACCAGCCCAAGGCTACAGAACTTGTCCTTCTGGGGAGAAAAAACTCAATCAAAACCACTTGTGCCCCTCTATTAAGTCAACAGGTTTCTGCATCCAAACTACTTCCATCTTGCCTGGATTAATCTTTTCCCTGCAAGGTACTTGTGTTCTTTGTAAATCAGCTCCTTAATCCACCGAAGTCCTTCATATTTGTTTGTCCCATGAAACCCTAAAGAAGCATGCAGTAATTCTACAAGCACACTTTAAACATTGCTCAAATGTGGTAGCTTTGTTTTGGGCTGTCCGTCTTCAAGAGATTACATTTGCACATAGTGGATTCCAAGCCACCTTTACGGAAAGCTAGTTTGCCCGTTTTGGAGAAGCAGATTTACCTGGTGAATGTACTACGAAATGGAAGGGAAGACAAGTGCACATTGTATGGTGTTAATCAGGCCATGTCTTGTATTAATTCATCAGGTATCCTATATAAGCAGATCCACTGTAGCTAATGCAGAAGCTACACAGTCCAATTAAAATTCTTGGCAAAACCCATGAATGTTCAATGAGCCAGGAATAGTACTTGGAGAAGACCTCCCTGGCCAAGCTCCATGTTCAGCAATGTACCGCTGGGAAGTTTAACCCATGACATTCTGGTGTCACTAGCTAAGTGTAACTGAGGCACCTTCCACTGTATCCACTAGGATATGCCTGATACTGGCCACCCTATCCAGCTCCCTCAGCAGAAACCCGTAGGAAAAACAAGCATTGATTGCCCAGCAGAGATACAGTTTGGGGTTCTCTCTGTTCTTGTTGGAATAATGGAAAATATCTTGTTTAGGCTAGGCAAATTAGTGGTTCCGATTACAGGATGGTGTGGATAATATTAGAACCTGGGGCTGTACCATGAAATTGAATGGAGGGAGATTCAGGACAGATGAAAGAAAGCTCTTCACACAATGTGTACTTAAACTCTGGAATTTTCTCAAAAAGATGCAGTGATGGCCACCAACCTGGATGGCCACCAACCTCTTTAAAAAGAGATTAGTCAGATTCATGAAGGAGAAGCTCAGAAATGACAGCTAGTCGTAATGGCTATATATTGCAGCCAATATCAGAGGCAACACATCTCCCAGTACCAACAGCTGGAGAACATGAGCAGGAGGATGCAAATACACTCACGTCCAGTTTGTAAACCTTTGGTCTCATTCAGCAAGGCTTTTCTTGTGTTCTTACAGTTCAATATCAGGGTACGAGGCTAATATTTTGGGTTGTGGCTTCCTGATAGATGAGGAATCTCTGTGGCTGAAAAAATATACTTATCAGAATGTGGAGAAGGTATCAACATGCACATACCAAGTGGAGCAAAGGGGACTGTTGGAACATGTACACACATAATATCCAGTTTGGAAAAGACAGTACTCTGGAAACAACTGTGATTGCACTGCTCAAAGAGGTGGGGAGCAGGTTAACTGTATCACAGCTGATGGTGATTCTGGACAGATAAAAGGAAGTACTTCTTCATACAGTACCTAGTTAAACCACAGAATTCACTGCCACAGGAAATAGTGATGGCCACCAATTTGCATGACTTCAAATGGGGACTGGACAAATTCATGGAGGAGAAGACTTGGAATAGGAATCAGTCTTTCTGGCATGTGCTACTTGTCTTATCAGAGGTGGTGTACCTGTGGGCGTCAGATGCTGAGGAGCTTGGGCAGGTGGAACCCTTCTACCCATCTTGAGAGCAGTCAGTTTTCCATGGTATGAGCATATTGCTGAACTGGATGGACCATTGGCCTGATCCAGCATGGCTTTCCTTTTATTCTTTGAATGAGAACCCTTTAAAATGCATAAGCTGCATACATGCTTGAGTGTACATTTTCATATGAATAAAATGTTGTGGATGCCTTAAACACCTGACATATTAACTAATAAAGCATATACATAGCATTTCCATAGCCATTTTTATTGTCTGATCATATTTGATAGTGTAAAAATCTAGTGCTGAGAAGGGATAATCTGTATTCACATGTCCAAAATAAGAATGAAGTATGGGTTTAATATTAGTATGGGTTTCATATTGGAAATCTATATGCATTCAACTGACCTGGGAACATGTATGTCAAAGCCATTTTATTGAATAATAGAAGTATTAATCTTAACGTGGCAGTAACAAATTACAGTATTAGCATTTTATGTTTGATTGACAAAATAGTCAAATCCAATGCAAAGCCCAAAGTGGAAGCCTTCAGTTAGTATGCAGTGCTCTTTTCTTTATTCTCTCAAGTTGAACAACAGCCATGCCCTCCTTTGTTCATGCCAGCTATCTGTGCGAAGCTGCACTAAGGAATCAGTCAGTGTGCAAGGATGAATCAGGAGAATCTATTAGATTTTCATCCCCCAAACAGATTCCTTTCACATCCCCACCCCTGCTCAGGCCAGGATTCCCATGTAGAGTATCCCTGCCAGATGGCTGTCCGGTCTGTGTTTGAACACTTCCAGCAATGTAGAGCTCACAGCTGGCCCCGATGTTTGACTATTCTGGCCCTTAGGAAATTTCCCCTGAACTTCAGCCAAAACCTGCTTTCTATAACTTAAGCCCATTCCTTCATGGCTAACCGTCTTGATTATAGAGAATATGTTGCAGCCCACTTCTGTGTAACAGTCCTTTCAGTACTTGAAAGGTGATATCCTTCCTACGTCTGCTCTCCTCAAGGCTAAATATAACCAATTCCTTCCATCTCTTCTCATAAGGCTTGGTTTCTAGTCTCCTGATAATCTTTGTTGTCCCTCTCTGAGCGCATTTTAATTTATCCAACTCCTTCTTAAAATGCAGTATCCAGAATTGGACACATTATTTGAGGAGAGGTCTCACTAACACAGAGTAGAATCAATATATCTCTGATATTTCAACTGTTTTAATTGATATAACCAACAATTGCATTTCTTTTTTTTGCAGCCATAACACATTGCTAACTCATATTCAGTGTGTTATTAACTGCAACTCCAAGAACCTTTTACAATATGCTATTTGCAAACTAGACATCCCCTAGCAAATACCTGTATGTTTTATTCATCTTTTGTAAATACCTAAGGACCTTGCACTTGTCTCTATAATTTCATCCTGTTATTTTCTGCTAAGTTTTCTCAACTATCAAGATCATTCTTAATTTTATTTCTAATATCTTCAGTTTTTTATAGAATAGCATTATTTTTCATTAGAAGAAGATGTACTGATTAATATGAGTGTGAAAACAATGGATTTTTAATCTGAATGCATAAGCATAACTGGAACCAAGTGTGCAAACTGTTAGTGAAGCAATTGTTTTTTTAAACACTTCCTAAAAATGTATAACTGTCCTGATAAGTTAAAACATTCCTTCAATTGTACGCATGTTAGAAATATATGGGAAAATTCTGTCATGGCATGGCCTTAAAATAATATCTGAGATTAAGACGAAAAGCAAAAACATTCTTATGTGTTACCTAAAACGTCAATAAATTTAGTTATTGGCTAAAAATGTAGGGGTACACAAGGAATTTTAGGTGGGAGTCTGCCCCTCAGCTCCCACTCCCACTAAAGGCATAAGGATAGGGATGTTTTGTGACTCTGTTCCACAAAGGCTCATGCCTGAATTAATTGTTCTTTAAGTGGCACAAGATGTTGCTGTTATTGGAATCCAGCAACTGTATTTCCATTCCAGAAATGCTGGAATTAATGGGAGTGTTCAATAATGTGTGACTGTTAATGCCACTATTTCAGAACCAATGTATCAGAGGTATCCTTGTTCTTTCAATCTCCTGCCATGCTTGGAACATGGAACATTTAGCTTCAGCTGTATTCCCAGGCTCTGCTGGAAATTATTATAGCATTAGGAAGCTGTTTTCAAGACAGACATAGTACTGACTTCTCCATGGTGCTCATCAACCAAGGGAAGTGGAGAACCTGAGATGAAGATGTGGATTGGCTTGCTATCGCCTAGCATCTCCACTCACATTCATTCTTCTAGCTGATAGCCAGTGTGCAACCAAGAGGTAGGACCACCAGACAAACTCAGTAACAGGATGGACCCATTACAGAAATTGGAGTCTTGAGGCACCACCTTCTGCTGTCATTGGTGGCCCTTCTCTGAGCTGTGGGTTTTTGATGTAACCCACAAGGACACTGTAATCTGGAGCTTCCTTTGTGGTTCAATGATCCACACTTAAGAGTGGGAATGGGAGACATTCTACAAATGGGGAAATGTAGAGATAATACGACAGAGAATGACAGAAAGAGAAATGCTAGAGAACCCTGTGGATATTTAAAAAGCTGTGGAATTTACCTGAAGGTACATAGAATCTGAAACATAAACTTATTCCTCAAAGCTGTTGCACATGAATTACTAGATCATGGACTTCAGAGCTCCTGGAACTGAAACTGCATGCAAATGTCTTCTTATTGATTTGTGGTGAGGGGAACCATTTCATTGAATTCACGCAGTGGGAGGGAAGTCACTAGAACTATTTCAGGAGGTGGGACTAACAATAGTGCAGCATCATTGTTGCCAACCTGTTCACCATTTTTCTTTCCCTAAAATATTCCAGGCAGTGCATAATTCCAGGGCATTTTGTGCAGGTGGGGAAGAGTGAATCACAAAGATCCCAAACAAACAAAATTAGAATATTGCGGAAAATTCTTCAGAGTGACATTTTTCTAGAAGGGTGAGAAAGAAAGCAAAAATTCTCAGGAAAAAAAATATCTTGACATGTTTTTCAACTTGGCTTTAACTGCATCAGGAAAGATTTCCAGAGGGACATTTCCTTCTCTTTTTCTGCATTCTATAAAATAAATATTAAATTTCAGTTTTCTCACTTTCCATCTTTGTTGACCAGTGGGTTCCCTAATTTATAGGGGGGTGTGTGTGTAGTCTACAGCATTTTCTGTATTTTTAAAAGAATTGGAACTGGGCTAGTAAGAGTCAAACATTCAAAACATGTACACTCCTGTTAGTCATATAATCCTAGAATGCAGGAAAACAAAAACAAAACATTTTTCTCTAAATTGTCAAAGGTTAGCCCCAAGCAATTTTTTATTATTAATTCACAATCTCATAAAAATAGGGCTTTATAAATGAAAACATTGACAGACCCTTAGCTATAGTCACACAACGGGGAATAGCTATAAACAACATTTTTATTCCTCAAGCAAACCTTACCCTTGAAAGTTTACACTAATTACCTGTAGTTTTGTTAATGTTTTGAGCTGCCCTTCATCTCTCTCAGCCAGACATACCATTCAGCTTCTCCAATAGATATATGCAACAGCTTCTGTTCACACCTGACATCAATTTCCTTTGATGTTCACAGTCTAAATGAGAATGCTACAGCAAGCTGTATACAGGATGCCTTTAGAATGATGGCAGGTATTTTCCTCATTAAAGCAGCCATAACAGACAGTTAGATATGATGCTGTCCCTCACCTTCCTGCTAATTAATGACTATGATTGCAACCCAAATAAGATCAGGCAATTAAACGTGATAACATTTCAGAAGCGAAGAAAATATACAACAATCTTTGGAATGGCTTCCTGTAGATAAATAAAGTTGATCTTAGCAAAATTAACATATAATTGTACTATTCTATCAAAAAACTGCATGAGCTAAAGAATGTAATAATTTAGCTTTTAATTGAAACATGGGCAAGCGTAGTGGCTGGAACCAGAAGCAAGTCCACATCTGCTTTATAGTTCCTGTCTGATACCATCAATAAAGTCCAGGCTCATCAAAACACCTCTGCGAATGAGCAAGTCTATTGCTGAAGAGCAAAACAAAAGCAAACTCTGCTTCTCCCCTTTGAAAATGTTAAATCACACCCAAAAGACTTACCAAGTTTATGCTGCTTGCTCAGTTGCATATGAGGACTTGGAATTGCAACATATTCCAAGCATGGTGCCTGTAGAGATGGGGATCATTTGGTGCTCTCAAGTTGTTTTGGCCTACAACTTCCATCATCCCCTGCAGGCTGGGTAAGGATGATGGGATATGTTGTTCAAGAAATCTGGCAAGTACTGCATTGTGGAATACAGTTTTATGTTACTTACTTATTTAATGCCACGAGGTGAATAACTCATGGCCCTCCAGAAGTTTTGGCTTAACTTAGTAAGCATACACAAGGAATTTGAAGGCCAAAGGAACTGGAGGGCCACTCCTGAATACCACTTTTCAAAGGAATTTAGCAAATCAATCTGCAAAACAAAACACAATTTAAAGTGCAATAAGATACCGTATAAAGAGCAAAAATACATTTCAACATATGCATAGCTGAGACAATAGCATAGAAAAACGAAGCTGGAAACCTGAATGAGGGACCGAGAGACAGGGAGAGGTCATAATCATGGGTGCATGTTTTTGATTTTGGGATTTCTCTTTTTTTATACAAAACCCAACCAAAAAACAGGTCAATTGCAACTGACCTGAACTTGCAACTGCATTAAAAACATGCACTTTAAAACTGACACATAAATCATAAATACATGCTTTCATGATCTAGCCAATTGTGAAAAGTGTATGCTTACTCCATTCAGACGCTGCACTTTTTCTAATTCAGACAAATCGAAAAACAGGAGCAAGATGAATCATGCTACAAAAACTGGAGCTTGGAGAATCTCAGTGAACTCAAGTATTTTCCCATCCTTAGGGATGTATCTTGTATATGTAAAGATTGAACTGTGTTGAACAGATAAAGCTAAAGATCAAAGAATTGCACAAGATCTGGAGGGGAAGCTGGAATGTACGGACAAAGCATTATTGGGACCAATGAGCTACATCATCAAAGGCCTAAAGACAGCTGTTGTTTCCAATCCACCATTAAAGGTCTGTTTTAGTGCCCATGGCTGAATGCAGGATTTTCATGAAATATTAATATTTTGTACATTAAACCATATTTCTAGCAGTGATATAACATTACTTGTGCGCATTGGTTTAAAAAGTGACTGGGGACATATTTACAATGCATTTAAATAAAGACAGCTTTGCCACTCTCAGTGACCTCCAAATCAGTTTTTAAAAATTATATAATATGCCCATTCAGTTCCATATTCATGATCACCAAGAAAGATTTGTAAAAACAAACCAATGTTTGTTTCCTTTCAGAACCAAAAGAACAAAAGCAAATCATTTAACTGCTGACAGAAATGTGCATTTAATAACAAGTAAGGCCCAAAAGAAGTAAAAAAAAAGTCTTCAAATCAGAGACATGAATGTCAAAACTCAAATTACACAAAAGCTAGAAATAAAATAGTATTTATAATACTTTAAAATTGTGCACCCCGAAGTACAAGATTTGGTATGAAATCCTATTTGTGGTGCAATGCTTGGATTTGGGCTCCTCATCATTGAGGATGCAGCCAGTAACGATTTGATGTAAGCTTGTGTGCTGGAGGTTGGTAGATGGGGCCATTTAGTGAGCTTATGTTGCTTTTTGTCTCAGCGCTACCATTATGCCTTTTCATGAGGTGTGGGAAAGACCTCAGTGTTGTGAATGTCAAAGGGACATTTGCAAGCCATAGTTGGAGACACAAGCCTGGGCTATGAAGCCATGACGTTAGGGAAACCTGGAAGGACTTCTTCAACGGTGCAGGACTCTGTTGAAGGACAGCACTAAAAAAAGGACAAAATAGATTTGCAAATATACTAAGTATATGTGTGTGCATAAATGCACGTTTATAAATCTTGACTATAGTTTAAATGGAAATACAGTATGTGTCATCACAGGGTGCAAACTGAAGCTGGGAGTCCTGTTTGCCTGCTTAGCTTGCAGCCTAGGTGCTAACAAGCAAATTCAGGATTTCTGCTCAATCTCTCCTCATGTTTCTTTATCTTTGAACCAGACTTAGATTAGGCAGCATTTCTAATAAAGCCTTCAGATAGAGGATTGCCCGCTATAAAGTACTGCACCTGGGCACCTTAGTGTGCTGGTCAATCGTTTATTTATTTATTTATTTTTATTTATTAAAACATTTTTATGCCGCCCCATTCGCCGAAGCCTTGGGGCGGCTTACAAACAATAATTTATCAATGACTTGATGGCAACAGGATGGGGGATGCTGTGAAGGAAAACTACCATTGTAGAAACAAGGTCCAAAACAATCAAGACAGGCCAGGATGCTGGGATGAAATCAAGCAGATGCAATTAAACAGAGATACATCTCCTGTATTCGCATACAAAAACATAGATGTGCAACTGAAGGATAAACCCTGGATTGGTAATAGAAATCTGTTGCCCGATGGTCAGGTAACTCAGCTACTTTGTCTTTTGCTCTATTGACTTCAAAAGATTGTGCTAAAGGATTTCATTATTGCAGTGAATTGTAAGTATGTTTATATGATATAAAGAGCTAACTGATTTTAGCCTAGCTTATTTATTTATTTATTTATTTATTTCTTTATTTATTTATTTAAAGTTTTTGTATGCCGTCCCCATTGCTACACAGTCTCAGGACGGCTCACAACACAAATAAATAAAACAAATAGAATTACAATTACAATTAAAACTTGGAGACACACTGGCTGCATAATTAAAAATATAAATATTAAAGATTATTAAAATACTGTTTGAATAAAAAGGTCTTGGCCTGGCGCCGAAAAACAAAAAACGACAGCACCAGGCGGACCTCTCTGGGGAGCGCATTCCACAGATGGGGCGCCACAGCAGAGAAGGCCCTCCTCCGGGTACTTTGCTTCCTGATATCTCTTACGGAAGGCTCCCGGAGGAGAGCCCCTGCTGCTGAGCTCAAGGGGCGGGAGGACAAATATGGCCGCAGGCGTTCCTTCAAGTATCCAGGTCCCAAGCCATTAAGGGCTTTATAAGTAATTACCAACTCCTTGAATTGAGCCTGGACTTCGATGGGAAGCCAGTGAAGCTGGCAGAGGACTGGGGTTATATGAGAATAACACCCAGTCCTCGTCAGCAAGCTGGCTGCTCTATTTTGCACCATCTAAAGTATCCGGACTGTCTTCAAGACAGTCCCACATAGAGCGCGTTACAGAAATCCAACTGGGATGTAACCAATGCATGCGTCACTGTCGCTAGGCAGTCATCTTCCAGGTAGGGACGCAGCTGATGGATCAGCCGAAGCTGATGGAAAGCGCTCCTCGCCACCGCCGACACTTGAGTTTCCAAAGTCAGCTCCGGGTCGAGGAGTACTCCCAAGCTGTGGACCCAGTCCTTTAGAGGGAGTGCAACCCCATTCAGGACAAGATTCAAGTCACCTACTCAGGAGTTTGAACCACCTAACAGCAGGACCTCCATCTTGTCTGGATTGAGCCTCAGTTTATTGGCCCTCATCCAGCCCATTACCTTGGCCAGGCACCGGTTCAGTATAGCCACTGCCTTACCTGGATTGGTTGAAAATGAGAGGTAGAGCTGGGTATCATTAGCGTACTGATGATTCCGCAGCCCACACCTCCGGATGACCTCTCCCAGTGGTTTCATGTAGATGTTAAAGAGCAAGGGGGCCAGAATAGACCCCTGTGGAACTCCATGGCATAACTGCCATGGTGCAGAGCCATAGTCCCCCAGCACCATCTTCTGGAATTGGCCGTCGAGGTAAGAGCGGAACCACTGCCAAGCAGAGCCTCCTACTCCCAGCCCCCTTAGCCTATCCAGAAGGATACCATGGTCGATGGTATTGAAAGCCGCTGAGAGGTCCAGGAGAACCAACAGGGATGCACTCCCCCTGGCTCTCTCCCTGCACAGGTCATCATACAGGGCGACCAAGGCAGATTCAGTACCATACCCGGGTCTGAAGCTGGACTGAAATGGGTCCAGATAATCAGTCTCATCCAAGAGAGCTTGGAGTTGTCCCGCCACCACCTGCTCTAGCACCTTGCCCAAAAATGGGATGTTGGCCACCGGTCTATAATTGACAGCCATCTCTGGATCCAGGGATGCCTTCTTTAGGACCAGCCTGACCACTGCCTCCTTTAAGGGGGCAGGCACCCGGCCGTCCTTCAAAGAGGCGTTGATGACCTCCCAGATCCAGGAACCAATCCCGTGTTTGGCTTTGGATAGTAGCCACGATGGGCAGGGGTCCAGTACACAGGCGGTGGTACGTACTTATTTATTTATTTTATTTTATTATTTATTTAGGAGACTTCTATGCCGCCCCATTCGCCGAAGCCTCGGGGCGGCTCACAAGTACCTTGTCCACGTCATCAGGCCGCAATAACTGAAACCCATCCAACAATGTGTGACCAGATGGTAACATTGGCACCTCCCCTAAGGAATCTGAGTCACTAGTGGAGTCCAGCTCATGATGAATCTGAGTGACTTTCTCCTTGAAGTGCTGGGTAAAGTCGTCACAGCAGGTTATTGAGGGTAGTACAGGATCTTTCTTGGGGCCTGGCTGTACCAGCCCCTGTACCAGTTGAAAAAGTTCCGTTGGATGGCATTGTGAGGAGGCAATGGAAGTGCAGAAGAATTTCTTCTTTGCCGCCCTCACTGCCACAGCATAGGCCTGATAATGGGCTCTTAAGTGTGTTTGGTCAGATTCATCCTGTGATTTTCTCCACCTAAGCTCTAGTCGTCTCCCAACCCGCTTCATTGCCCATAATTCAGGTGTGTACCAAGGGAATGAACGGGCTCTGCCCAGCAGGATTGAACGCTTAGGAGTGATTGTGTCAATAGCTCTGGTCATTTCCCCATTCCACAGTTCGACCAGAGTATCAACAGGAGCGCCAGCTTTATCAGCCGGAAACTCCCCCAGAGCTTTCAGGAATCCATCCAGATCCATCCGGCTCTGAGGGCGGACCCACACAATAGGGTCTGCACCCTTACAGAAGCAAAGGCCACCATCAAGCTCAAACCTCACGAGGAAGTGGTCTGACCATGACAGGGGAATCAGACACAAATTCCTCACCCTCAGATCACCCTCTTCCTGCCCCGTCAAGAAAACAAGGTCCAGCGTGTGTCCACATTCATGGGTCAGGCCAATGACATGTTGAGACAGCTCCATGGCCATCATGGAGGCCATGAAGTCCTGAGCCGCCCCGGTCAGATCAGTCTCGGCATGGAAATTGAAGTCCCCCAGGACCAGCATCCGGGGAGTCTTCAACACCAGGTCCAAGACGATCTCTGTCAGCTCAGGTAGGGAGTCTGATGGAAAGAAGGGTGCACGGTACACCAACAGAATCTGTCTCGGTCACCCAACGCCAAGTAGAGGCACTCTAGACCTGGTCTCGAGAGGACAGGAAGCCCCGCAAGGGAAAGAGAGGCTCGATGAACTAAGGCGACCGCCCCTCCTCTCCCCCCCCCCGGGCGTGGCTGATGCTGAACCAGAAACCCAGGCGGGCACAATTGAGAGAGGGATATATCCATCCCCCGCCCAGATCTCTGTGACGCAAATCAGGTCGGCCGCCTCATCCACAATTAAGTCATGGATGAGGGATGTTTTATTATGTACCAACCTGGCATTAAGTAACAGCACCGTCAGGCCCAAGGGGCGGCTAATAAGCATACCTGGAACCTTCCGGCGGGGGGAATAAGCAGAAGGGGGGATAGGTGTCAACCATCTGTCCCTCCTTCTAAGCGGACCCGTTAAAGCCCCAACACCATAATGCCCATTGCCCATAACCACCCCAATGGTGGTGCCCACGCAATCCCCAGGCAACCCCATAGAAGCAGCCCAGTGTGAATCCATTAAAAACAAATAAAATAAAACCAGATAAAAACAATTAAAAACAATAAAACCTCACCACCCCCTGACAGCAGATTAAGGAAGCCGACCCACAGGGTCCCTGGTCAACCCAGCCCCGCACGGCCCCACATGGCCCCAAATGGCGTCACTGCCCTTAGGCCGACACCCTTTGGCCGCTGGCCCAAGGCTGCTGGCCCCGGTCCCGGCCGGCGAGTTAAAGCCCGCAGCGGCTCCTCCTCCGCACCCCGCCCCCTGATCGGCGCAGCTCTCACCCACGCCGGAGAGGGCGGAGCAGGGCGCACGGAGCACTCGCCGGCAAGGTGGTGGAGGTGGGCCCACAGCCCGGCTGCGTCCCAGTGGTGGTCTTCCGGGCGGCAGCGGGGCGACAGCGGTGCGGCTGGTCTATGGTGCCTTTTGATTGTTACTCTACCTCTTCATCTTGTTATGAACTTGGTGATGTTACACAAGTTTATTTAATGACCTTTGGATTGCAGATGAGAAAAGGATGAAGATTTCCAATTATGTTGAAAGGAATCTAGGCCCACCTTTTTGTTCTGTGCTGCATCTGCATTTCAGGTTGCAGCTACAGCATCCATGTCCATCCTCTGCTTAAGTGCCATCAGCAAAGGATAACCCCCCATCTCCTAAAGCAGTCTGTTCCACAGGTCTTTTCCAGTAGATGTTTCTTCTCGTTTGCAATGAAATCTACTTCCCTGCCCATTTCTTCTCCATGGTTCTAATTATACCTTCTTCAGCAACTATATACTACTTCCTTCACATGTCAGGCAGTCAGATATTTGAGGATTGCTATGTCTTCTCTTAATCATGTGTGATTAGTATTTCATTTCCTCAGAATCCCACATTCTTCTGGAACTCATTGTTCCCTTAGCATTTCCATCCCGGAAAACAATTTCGCTGAGGTCCAGGTTCCATGCCACTGCATCCAATGTGCCTCCCCCAAGCTTCCCGTCACTTGCACTTTATTAACTAATTTTCCCTGTTGGCCAGGATCAAGACAAGGACAGCCTTGTTCCTTCTGTTAGATAAAGTTGTCAGCAAATTTTCCAGCAAATGTCAAGACTGTTGAAATATTATCCTATACACTACTAGTGTTTGGACAATGATTCCTCAGGTCTCTGAGCACTAGTCATGCTAAATACCAGATTGTCTACCTCTTCTATATCACCTTACACATTTAGTAGACATCATTACATTTTGTCATCCATTTCATAAAAGCATCATCCATGTTGTGTGGTTTATTTATTTATATTTTATTAAAAGATTTCTACCCTGTCCACCACTAGCGTCTCGGGACGGCTTACAGTAAAATGGCTGGATGGTTGGCTGGATGACGTGTAGACTCCTTCTACCATACTACAAATGGGTGTAACCAGTTTGCATTTACAGACAAGGTGACCATCTAGGTACTATTTTTCTGACACAGATAAAGAAGAGATCTGGGAATCTCAAAAGTTTACACACTTTTTCTCTGCGGTTTTTGGTTAGTGCTCTGTCATCTGCTTTCCAATGTCATTAATCAATTCTGGAGCATATCAAGTAAAGATAAATGAAAGTGCCCCTAAGCCGGTGTGGAGTGCATTTCTTCCATGACTTAGTAACAGCAGAGTTTTCTCTTAGCCAGAGATGGTGCATTTAGACAGTTCTGAGGTCTAG
This sequence comes from Varanus komodoensis, assembly GCF_004798865.1. Taxonomy (NCBI): domain Eukaryota; kingdom Metazoa; phylum Chordata; class Lepidosauria; order Squamata; family Varanidae; genus Varanus; species Varanus komodoensis. The sequence continues at coordinate 31,909,319 of NW_025335568.1, read as the reverse complement.
AATGTCTCCTTCAAATACATTAAGCACTCTGGAAAGCAAAAATAAGGGGCTATTTCGGTATCAGGAAAACTTAAAATAATAAATTATTTTGCCATAAGCACTCACTGTCATAAGACAGCCTTCCTCTCTATTGCTTCTGCTTTCTGCTCCTCTTTATTGTTCTCGTAGCTTTCCTTGGAAATCTCCCCATCTGGTAAACACCCTTCTTCAATTGTGACATCCAGGGTTGAACACAAAACTCCAGAATGAGCCTTACCCATACTAAGCAGAATGGGGTCGTTATTTCCTGAATCCTGGGAAACATTTCTGCCAGAGTGGCATTGGTGTTTTGTACCATACATCTCATCTCTAATGTCAGGATTAAAAAAAAGTTTGAAGCCCAGAGTGACACTGGAAACTGATTAGCTGATTAATTTTCCTTAGCACATATCTAGCATGGAAAAGCATGGCATGCCTCAAGCAGTGTAAATGTCCCAATTAGATGCATGACTGATTTTGATTTGGTTCATTATTTATTCACTATGCTGGCAATAGGACTTGCTGTCTGATTAAGTCTTTGGACACAACTCCATCCCAGTTATGATTGTGGCTAACAGTGAACATACTTAAAGGCACATTTTGTTATGGCTATGAGGTCTCCAGTCATCTGTTGGGAATCTTGTGTGTGTGTGAGAGAGAGAAAAGAAAGAGATAAAGAGAGAGAGAGAGAGAGAGAGAGAGAGAGAGAGAGAGAGAGAGAGAAGGAAAGAGAGAGTCCCAGTTTTGACTCTTAAACTGTGCTCCCACTGAGAGATCTCATTTCAATCGTCAAAGAGGATTCTTAGAATCAGCTTTATGACTTAAATGAACAAACCTAATTTCAAACTAAAAGGACTTCATTTCAGTGCCTATAATGTATAATAGCACTGGCTGAGTCAAAGTATCCTTCCTCTGCATACACATATTAGGGTTGTCTAAGTATGCTGATTCAGGTCGCAAATAATCAGAATTTCCTGAATGCAAATCGGAATGTTCCTCCACCCCAGTGCTTGCATGCTTCCAAATTTGTGGTCAAATTTGAAAAGTGAATGTTTTCTTGTTTTAGTCAAAGTGGGAAAGTCTGCATTTTTGAAACATGTGCCCAGAAATGCCCCTATCTGCAGAAACGCCCCTATGGAGATGCACAGAAGAAAAGAATACCAGGTCATAGTCAAGAACAGCAGGAAAATCAATCAAGCTTCAAAATAGAGAGTATCAGTGAATTCAAGTATCCCTGATTCTTCCATTCCCACTCCAGAGTATACATCCTAGTTTACAAGGTTAATGTAAAGGTTGCTAATAGATGCAAAGTGGTTCCGTTACAGAAAGGTGCTTTAGAAATGTTGCATATTTTATTATATTCTGATTAGGTTGGCTGAATTCTCCGTCTTATTCCAAAGGTGAAATTCTCTGGCATGCATGTTTCCAGTCTCTACTCCCAGTAAGTGAGCACACGCACACACTATACTTTGATCCTTTTAAAAATGCTTCTGTGAAAAAAACCCTAGGCTAAACTCTAGTTTTGACTTTATTTCATATTCTGCTGCTGGTGCATAAGGGCTGATCACCAGCTTCAGGGTAATGAGACTCAAAGCAGTTTAAAGGGCTTGCTGAAAACAGTTTGGCAAAGAACACTTTAAAAAACTTTGATCAAATTCTTTTCTCAGAAACAAGTGTGAAGAAACTCCTTAAGGATTTTCAGGGATGACATGGGCATGAAAAAATACCTACCCATGCCTGGTGTCACTATTGCAGCAAGCACCTCTCTGTTCTGCTGACTGACTTACATACAAATGCTCCCTTCATTTCTATGAAGGTAAAGCAGGGGTACAGAATCCCTTTCCCCCCAAGGGCTGAGTTCCAGTTTGGAGAAGCTGTCAGAGGCCACATTCCAATGGTGAACAGGCTTGGAGGTCAAAGGAATGGGGCCAAACAAACAAAAATGCCAGCTTATTTTTAACTGGATGCTCTTACTGCAGTGATTAAGTCTTAAGAAAAGGATTTGAATATTTTAAAATTGCAAACAAATTACCCAAAAGCTGGGAGGTGGGGAAAAGAATTCATTAGCTGTTAGGGAAAAGAGAATGAGCCAACCAATGCAGGTATGACTTGTTGGAGGATCTTGGAGGACCTTCAGAAAACCAGGTTGTGCATTCCTGATGTCAAGATGGGCTATTTCATAAGTGCTTTAAAGTTGGCATATTCGTTCTGAACTTCTTTCCACCCACTAAGCCAAGCGGTCTTGGTGAGTTTGTGTTGCATTGAGCTCTGTTTTCATTTGTTCTTGCATGGAAGTGGAGTGATGGCTTTGTTTCCCAAGCCTGTCCTGAATGTCTGTGAATCTTCTCTTTATGCTGCAGAGCAGTGCCAGGATGAAACTATTTCTGCGATCCATGTTCATGCCTTTGTGGAAAATTGTGCTGACTCAGATTCTCAGAAGCTATTTTTCATTCTCAGCTGCTGTTATCTACTGTTTGAAAACTTGATGAATATCAAAATGAATTTCAACACAATACCCAGGAGCTGAATAAAGATGAAGATTGACTGATATGAGTGACAGATAGCTGATATCCATTAGAAAAACTACACACACACTGACTTAGAGAGCAATGCAGTGGCCCTTGCTAAGCTATTTGCCAAGGCCTCAGTGAGCAGATTACAAGAATAGGAAAAATGGCTTTCCACTGGAAAGTATTGGCTACTATGGTCATTCATCATTCACTATCATGTCCAATTTAATCACATGCCAAGCCAGTTAAAAAGGGAGAGGTGCAGCAGCTCCACAGAACTATTTTCTATTGGAAGCCATCATCTTAATTTTATGAGTAGCATCTCAAGCTACCTTTTATCTGTTTCTCAGAATTTCAGGATGCATTTGTGGGTACATCTCTCTCATATACTTGCATCTGGAGCTATATTAATGAGATTTTCCATAACACAGAGGCCTTTAGATCACACTGTATTCAGTGCTGGATAGAGTATGCATGGTCAACTTCAATGGAAATTAACAATGTTCTGGAAGGTATGGCATAGCCTTCATGGATAGGTGGAAATTAGGAAGGGAATTATTGTTGAGCTGAAAGGCAGAATGATAAAATATTTATCTAAGGATAAGATCATGGGTATTCCAATAGTCTAGTCTGTACATGGACCCAGGAGGCAATTCACACCTACTTAAAATTATTTAAAACTCGAATTAAACAAAATAAATTACTGTACCAAATCAGTCCACATGAAAAAGCTCAAGCCCAGTTCATGGCCATCCATATCCAGAAAGGAAGAATCTATCTGTCTATGTGCTATCATCTATACAATAAATAAATGAATAAATTTACTTTCATTATTCTGTTTACTATTCAAGGACAAATATATACAACAGATAAGTCATGTTATAAAGGAAGATATTAAATTAAATTATAAACCCCAATAGATAAGAAAAAAGAAAAGAGCAGAGCAGAGCAAAGAATCACAATTTTAGAATAAGATTTAAAAATACCCATAACATTAGTTATATATATATATATATATATATATATATATATATATCCCTATATAGTACATATAGCAGAACATACTATGACTATTGAAAATACATGCATAACAGTCAACAAAGTTAGCTCAAATATCCATATATTTATCTATTTGTAGATTACACTTAAAGTCCATCCATTCAAAAATTAAAAGTTTTCTTAAATTAATCACCTATTATATTATTTCAAAAGGTGTTGCTTTTTAGTTCTCAAAAAGGTGCAGAAAATTCACTTCCATTGACCTTCAAATTCCTAGAAATGGGTGAACTTCTAAGAAATTTTCATCAGAATATTCCTCCAATTATTACCTCCCCGCAAAAGTAAGCTGCCAATAGGCATTGCCATGAAGAACAGAAGCATTAGCACACCTCTGACCATAGGCCAATTTCATTTAGTCCTTAACAAAAAGACCTTGTGGTGTCCAGTATACTCAAAGCATCCATTTTTGCTGATTTAATCATAGCCTAAGTCCATGACCTGCTGAAAAACTTACAATAATAAAGCTCTCCCCTAACTGGGCAAGATGGAATGCTCAGTTTGGGATTCCATTCTTGGTCAACACTCTGTTTATCATATTTATCCATGGATAATAAATATTTATAGATATGAATTGTAGGCAGATGTTCAGCCTCAGTTCAGTAACTCAGGCAGCTCTGAATCCGTGAAAGCAGCAGGAAGAAACCTGATTTCTAACAAATGTTTCAATTGCATATATTGTCATTCATCCATAGCTGGCAACTTATACTTAGCACACACAAATGAAAATGGCAACATAAATAAATAAACAAATGAATTATTTTTAAACATTCTAAGGACAGAAAATCCAATCCAAAGTAAAAATAAGCCTGTCTGTCCAAGTTTGTCAAACAAATATTGTCTTGGAAATTCTAAAATCTGGATTCCCCATAAAGGGAATTTTGTGTGCCAGACTGCAACTGAGGTGAAAATACATGTTGCGACTGTAGCGGCAGCAAATTGAAGATGCACATTATTTATTTTGGCATGATGAAAACCCAGTGCAATCCACCTGAGAAGAGGATCCAGAAGTGACTCTTCCCAGGGAGACTAGGCTAGGACCTCACGTGTCATGGTTCCACAAGCAGGCTAAGATCCCTTTATTCTAGCAGTTATTTGGAATGGCTTGTAAATTTATTCTGGGTAAACCTAACTGTTTATTTTTGTACTGTTTTAAAGCTATGTTCTGATTTAATTTTAATATGTAGTTGATTTCATTGTATTTTTAAATATTGTATGCTTTAGAATGCTTTAATTATTTAATTTTAATGCTGTGAGTTGCCCAAATGGTATGCTGTGGGAGCCATGTCACAGTGGCGATAACATGAGAAGGTCACAATGAAGTTGGGAATTGGGAAAGCACCTCTGTATGCATGCTGGACAGGGGACGAAGAAAGGGCACCAAAACACTCTCCCCAGTAGGTCAAGTGGTAGAGATTCTGTCATCACTCACCACTCTCTAACAATAAGCCAATGTCCTGCAGTATTTTGGTACATTTTTGTACAAAACTCACCAGACTCAGTCAGAGCATGTCATATGAAAAGGAATTTGTCAAGGTGGTGCTGAAGTCAAGCAGAGCTACTTGTAAAAGAGGCCAGAGGTGATGCGAGAGATTTTCTCTCTATCCCAGAAGGAGGACAACCGAGGTCTGAATCCAAGTAGGGAGAGTTGAGGAAGAAGGAACTGCAAGGAGAGGAGGACCTCAGAAGAATTCCTTCAAGAAGAAAGCCATGCTGGTTGGCCATCAGAGTGAGCTCAGCTGTCTGTAAATCTTTTTGGTTCATCCATTTGACCCTGACCAGAAGGAAGACTTCAGCTCAAATCCTCTAAACTGGCTTCCCTTAAGGTGACACTGACAATGCTTGTCATTCCAGACATTGCCCGCAATGGCTGGGGATGATAAACATTGTAGTAGAACACATCTGGAAGGCACTGGATTGAAGAAAAATTCCTTAAACAAATACGTGAGTTTTAACTGGGGAGCAGTAGGTATAACAGAAACTTACTAGTTGGATTAAGGAGGAGAAATCGCTCAAGGGAATTGCCACTTCTTTAGATTATGACAACTATGAAAGGACTTAAAACCTCTTTGTATGTTATCTAAACTTTATCTTACATTATATTCATCTTAAATGAATGTTAGCATATATGGGTCAATTTACAGAATCTTCCACTCTATATGCCCCCTGCTTAATGCCTATCAACTTCTGGGTGAGTTTTCCAGAAATGACTGGAGGCTCAATAAGATGAGTGAGAAGACCTGCCTTTAAAACAGAAAACCCTTCCCACTGGGTTAAAAAGAGTGGTGAGATTCACCAGGGAGGGTGGTATTGCTGTGATTTTATATGCCCTTTATATGCCCTATGTCTGTGTTTCTGAATGGAATTAATAGCAGCTTCATGGGATTGTGATTTTCCTTAGGCTTATTTATTTGTTTTTAATTTACCTAGTAACAGATGTTCTCTGGGCAGAGTAGAAAAACTAAAAGAATATAACCTATAAAAGATAACATAATAAAATGCAATGGTTCTTCTATGCACTGGGCAGAGCTCCTTCTATATTTTGGAAGCTCTTGGACAAGATGCCCTCAAAAAACCACACTCCCCGAATAGCCCCATCTTTTCTTGCTTGCTGTTGCCACTGACCATTTGCTTGCCTCAACCTCTTGGGCACAATTTGCGCCCCTAGCCAAAGGGGAGGGCTCACTTGCATGCAGAGGGCAGGTCAAAGGCTCTGGCTGTTGGCAGGTGCCCAAAATTGCCCAGCCTAATGACCAGCCCTTTCCCATGGTTTCAATCTGAAAATACTTTCAGAGAGGCATGTTTCCACCATCACAGCTAGTTTTGCTGTAAGGCTACTCCGCAAACTTGCAACTGAGATCGAATTTGAGCAATAGCTTGCCAGTTTGGGTTCTTAGCCCCCGTGTTGTTAATCGTTAGGGTGATCATAGCATCTTCACTAGGAAGAGTTCTCATATATGGAGCATGCTATAAGTTTGGAGTGGAATGCAATTCCTCCCCCTCCTCTTCCTCCTCCCCCTCCTCCTCATTTCGGAGATGCCACCCTCCTGCATAGAAGCCAGAAACCATGGGTCTGTTTTTGCTCTCTCTCCTTTAGATACTGCTGCATTTTAACACCAAGGAAATAATAACCCACTGGTTTGTGTGTGCCAGCCAAAGCAGTAATTTAATTTGCCAAAGAGACAGGTGCTAATAAGTGTTTTGTTTTCCTTCAGAAAGCCTGGTTACTGATCAGCAAATATTTGACCTTTGCCTTAAAGTTTCTGTTTATATTTTTAAATGTTGATAATATTGGCTAATCAGTTGCAGCAGAGCTGCCAAAAGGAAATAGTAAAGCACTTTACATTATAAAGAGAACCTATTTATTGAACTCAAAATCCTTTTGTGAATACTGCCATGCTGTGCTTTTGTTTGTTTGTTTTTGTTTAAGAAGTCTGTATATGCTAACATTCCTTTAAAATATGACCTCAGGTCTTCTAATGCAGGGGTGTTATATGCCAGATATTTTGTCAGAGGATTCACATTGGTTGCTAGTCCGTTAGTACTAGTGAGGTAAGTCTGGAACAAAAGGTTTGAGGACTGCAATGGCAATGGCCTTGGTTTGTTTGCCTGGTCACCTTTTGCAGGTAAAGTTGCCAAGTGACCATAAAAGTGTCTTTGTCTGTGCTCACACTTTTTTCACAGCAGCTGAATCTGTGGCAATCATCAAGTGAACTCCTCACATGCCCAGCCCAAGTATGTGAGGAAGCACTTTTCTTTGCTAATCTCTACACTTTCAAATCCTTGGTAAAATAAAGGGCAGGGTATATTGGCAAAATTCGTAACTAACCTCTGCTTGCAAGAAATGAAGTAACATAGTCATTTCCATCAAAACCTGAGAGAAATGGAATGTGTAGGGATGGATGAGGGATGCTTCTACTTCATTCTTGATAAGTATTTACCCAAATTGGCAAATTTCTTCCAAATTTCCAAATGGAAAAGTTGAAATTTAAAAATTCAAATACAAGAACTATCAAAGCTGACATATTCAGCCATGGTCCCTGTGCAGCAATAGAGTGCAAAGTTGGTGAAAACACAGTGTGTGGCTGCCAAGATTTATAATACCAATAGATGATGTCAACCATAGGATCCAACAGAGTGCTGAATGATTAGCCTCCACCACAAAGGCGTATGTTGAAAATGAGAAAGCAGCTTCATGCAGGTGAGCGCATTTTGTCAAAATGGGCAGTGACAAAAGCACCGATCAACAAAAGCAACAGTTCGTTGTAACATCAGGGGAAAGCAGCTTAATGATAAGAAGTTGGTTCTAAGTGGTCATATTCTCCTACCTTCCAAACTGAAATGAGCAAACTAGGCCTTCAGGGAAGTTCCTCCTGCTTCCGGCCCAAGGGCTTGGAGCAAGTCAGACTTCTCAATAGGTCTGCTTCTTAACCTGACACTGTACCTTCAGATTAATGATGCTAAGTCTGTCCTCCTCCGCATTAACATGTTCACTATTTTTTTCCGATTTATATCTTGCCTTTTTCCTATAAAGGGCTCAAGGCAGCTTACATCTCCTCCTCCATCTTATCCCCACAACAGCAACCCTGTGAGGTGGGTTGGGCTGAGAGTCTGTGACTGGCCCAAAGTCACCCAGTTGTTTCCATGGCTGAGCGGGGACTAGAACCCAGATCGTCTGAGTCCCAGTCCCAGGCTCTTAACCACTGCACCACACAATTGTCCCACAGTAGTGGCAGTCCCTGAGTTACGAATGACCGAATTATGAACAACCCATACTTATGAAGGGACTGCTATAAAACCCATTGATTTTTTTAAATGACTGCATACAATTGTCATGGAGACAAAGGAGGTGAAAGGGGAGAGAAGGGAGACTCTGAAGAATGCCTTCCTGCCCTGCCCATCCAGAGGGGGAAATCTCTCCATCATTTCCCTGCTGCAAAAAGAAGGTGCTGGTGAGGTTGGAAGGGGGTTGGGAAAGAGAAATTTATGTTTTGGGGTTTTTTTTTTCTTCATTTTCATGAAGATCCTGTACTCCTCACTCCACAAAAGTGAAGGGCTGGCTATACGTGACCTGACTTGCTTACAAATTTGTCCTAAAGACACATTTTTGTTTTCTCAGGAGTGGAGCCCATTCATAACCTGGGGAATGCCTGTATTGAAACTGTCTGATTCTCAGTCCCTGCCTGCCTTGCCCTTGGGTCTACTGGCTTTGGGGTTTGAGCTGTGGACGCTAACTCATTGTCTGAATTGGAATCTCTATGCACAATGCTTTGAAGTGACTTCCATAGGAAGACTGGGCCCAATCCCTCCATGAAGCTGCTTCCCATATGGAGATCATGGACCATAGATGGTGCAGGCCTGTTTTACATGGACCTTCTGCAGCCCCCTACTCCTGGGTTCCACACCTTAAATGATCTATACGGAACAATTCTGTGAAAGTACTCAAATGGTGGGAAGAAAGCAGACAGCACAAGACCTGTTGCTAACAGGAACAACCTGCAAGCAACAATGTTTGTGCAACAAGCAGATCCCCATAAGCTACATCGTCCTCCTTCACATGGGGCATTTCCTTGGATAGAAGCATGTGAAGGAAGGTCATCTAAAAGGAATGTGTATCTACAAAAGTAGTCAAAAGACACCACATCTCTTTCTTGGTTTAAGCCAGTGGGGTATGGAATGATAGGATATTTGACAGATTTGCTGACCCAGGGTGCAGAAATGGAACATACTAGATTTCTGAGGGGGATGGGGCAAATAGTCACACTTATTGAAAACCAAGTTCTGCATATTGTTTGTACAATGGTGATTTACACAAATTGGATCTGAGTCTTTAAACTTGCATTAATGCCTTTGTGTTGCTGTTCATATTTGATTCCTTTCATAAGCCCATTAAATATGTAACCCTGGACATAGTATATTTCCTTCATAAATATCCTTGTCAGTTTCATCCTCTCACTACTTCATCATTATTATTCCTCACTTCACAGAGAACTTGTCACTGTCAATTTTGTCTAGTTTGCCATCAGCACTAGTTTTCCTGTAGGGTTACATGATTTGTGTGCATCAAATAGATAGATTTTAAATTATTATTTTCCAGCTCCCATGATTTGTGCAAATGAAATTGTGGTCTTTAAGTTTCTTCCTGCCCTCCTCATTCTTATCACCAATATTATATGTACAGTATCTGGTTTCTTTAGGTAATGCATTTGCTCCTACAGATACTGTTTATTGCACGCATTTGTTTATACTGCTGGTGTCTTTTTATTTGATTTTAGCAAGTACATAGGTGAAGCAGCCATATTGAGTCAGGGATGCCTCTGAAAAACTTGTGCATATTTATAGAGAACACAAAAAGAGCTCAAGACATTTGCACAAATTGCAGATTTCAGGAAGATATCCTGAATTTTCAATAATCTTGTGCAAATTGTAGTCCATTTAAAAGGTGGAACCCATGAGCTGGCTTGAATCCCATCAGACTGAGTTTGGAGGAAGTGGAATGGAGTATAGAGGCTTCTACGGGGAAATTGGTTAGATCCCCCAGCCACCACTTAGTTTCCCAAGCAGATCCTTCATGTATTCCTAAGTGGAAGTACTGTTCTTCGTATAACTGGAGTATGAAAGTGAATTCATTTCTCAAGCCAGGAATATTTGATTCACCTTGCTACTGTCCAGCAGATGTTCTGGTATAATTTGTGTGTTTGTTTTGTGTGGAGAATATTTTGTCTCAGAAGAGAATCTCTAAAATACTTCCTGAAGAATGCATTTCTTGAAAATAGTATGCATTCAGTAAAGATTTTCATAAAGGAAACTTGTTGAAGTGTTGTACTAAAACCCAAGCATCTGTAGGTAAAAGTTCAAATCTATACTAATACAAATACCCTAGCTACAAGTGAGATATGAAAAAATATATCTTTTATACACACGTGTTATTGTCTTTACACATACGTTTTCACATATGTTGCATGGGTAGATTACCATATAAAATTAGCATTCATTTGTAATACTATAATTAATATTGTGCTCCCATCTTTTACTTTAGTGCCTTCATATCTCAATCTAAACAATTTTCTAAGACTAAAGTTTGACTAAAAGACAGGGAATAAAATGCTGTGAGTGCAAACACATAAGCTCAAATAAGAAAAGGTTTCCTGGTCACAATTTTATTCTATTTAAACATATTCTTGATATTAAAATTGACTTGTGGTTTTGAAAAAAGTAAGTAAAATAAACCATGGGTGGGTCTGCTGATTTTGAGTAAAGTTGGTCAGGACAAAGGAGATGGCAGAACTGAGTGGCTAAAGGAAGAAGACTCTGCAGATTCGCGCTGAGGTAAGACCCACCAGGTCTTAAGGATGCTCATTATGTTGGTTTGAACCAGGATGGGAGACAATCTCTGAGCATCGTTAAAAGCCAACAACATTTGAAAGTAGCATGTTCTTCTTTGGCTGAGATTAAAACCTCCCTTTAATCAGTGGCAGCAGTAGAAGCAGTGGTAGGATTGAGTGGTTGAAGCAGAGTGTGGAGTTTGTTGTTCCTTTGCTTTTATCTCACCTTTCTATCATGATGACATGGCATGCACCATTGGAGAGAGCAGAAAGCTGTGGGACAAATGCATCCCCTATGTCTCCCTCCAGCTCAGTACGGTGTTATACAGCATGTCTGAGTGCCAGAGAGATGGGGAATCTCAAATAAAAACCTCCTTTATTTCCTGTTGGTGCTGGACTGTAGGGGTTGGGGCGGGGCGGGGTGGAGTGGAGAGGAGAGGAGAGGAGGGGAGGGGAGAGGAGGGGAGAGGAGAGGAGAGGAGAGGAGGAAGTACAGGAGACGGAGGAAGAGGAAAGTGTAGCTGACAGGTAGAGAATGTAGCAATGAAGGAGGCCTGTGGACATCATCAGGTAATGTTTCTGAGCCCATTGAGATTTACTTGGAATTAAGATCAAAAGGTTTTTGTTCTGTTCCCACAGGGACATGATGATAATTTCTGACTCGATCTGAGACAAGCTTCAGAGAGATTGCCATCACTAATCATCCAGTGGAGCGTATTTTGAAGTAAAAGTCCATAGCATTTCAACCAAGTACATGAGCTGAAATCAAGGAAGAGCCCAGTTCAAATCTTTCTTGAACCATAAACTTGGTAAGTGGGATCAAGACAGGTAAGACAGTATTTTGTAAGACTCAGCCTCATCTGCTGTATAGGGATGCCACTAGTTTCTTAATGAGATTTAAAGATTGCTGAGGCAATGTGTGTAAAATGTCTTGAATGCTTTGAATGTGCTATGTACATAGCACATGCACTGAACGGCATCATTGTTTTGAAATACTGAATATCTTACTGTTCTTCAGCTACTTTTGAGTACATTCACGTGTATTATGCACTTTGGTATAAGCAACAATTTTACAGAGAGTATCATAGAATAGTAGAGTTGGAAGCGCCCATGAAGACCATTGGGTCCAACCCCCTGCTGTTGCAGGACACCAGCAGACTCCATCCATATAATAAATTCCTTGTATGAGGCTGAAGAGATTGTGAGGCAGAGGCAGGAGAAAATATTTATAATCACAATTAGCTCTCTAGCTGTAGAATGAAGCATTCAGAGAAATTAAGATAAAATCAACACTGAAAAAGGTTTTACAGGAAGACTTTGGTTCAGATTCTTAAAAGGATGAAAGGAAGATCAAATATTATCAGGGCATAATAACAAATCTGAAATAAAGTTTAGACTGAAGCATGTAACCTCCTTTTCTTCTTTCCTGAAATGGAGCAGAACCTGAACCATTATTAAAAGCATCCATTGAAAACAACCTTCCACAACCTGGATCTCTCCAGAGGTTTTGGACTTCAGCTACATTCTGCCTCAGCCAGCACAACTACTGGACAAGAATGCTGGGAGTTATGGTCCAAAACATCTGACTGGAGGCTAGCATGAAATACATAAAAAGAAAAAGTGTGGTTGCAGCTATAGTCCAGGCGCCACCCATATTCTACCCCAAGGCACACACACATTTTCATGGAAGCTTCGAGCTCAGAAATACTTATGCTTAAACCATCCCAGAATCCAGACATAGCCTCATTGCCTGTATCTACCTCTCCACAGACATCAGGTGTGTGTGTGAGTGGGTGGGTTGGGGATTAGTAACCAAGCAAAGATTTGGGAATAAGAGTTGGGGCAACATGCTGGAAAGGAAAGTGAATAAAATTCAATTCACAGGACATTTTTAATAGATGTTGGTGCTCTCCTGTGTTTGAAGAGGAGTAGGAGATGAATCTGTGATGAAGTCCACACCCAAGTTAAACCAAACATGCCTCCAGTCCCAGATAACACACCCACCCAATCTGGGCATTGGTGCAGCACTTCAAAAGCATCCTGCTATAGCACAGACTACTTCAACGCAGCATCAGGTCAAGCCAATCAGAAATCCGGGGCTCCATGCTTCCATTGACCATTCTGGAAAATCCTGAAATAGATATACTGTTTTTCTCTCTGTTAGAATGGGATGATATTGGGCAGCATTGTAGCATGTTGGAGAAGTGTTCTGTCTGCCAAAAGTAGAGAAATAGGTGTAGGGTGTATTATTTCCCTTTATATTTTATTTTCAAAAGGAACTGCTGATCACTTTTAAAAAACAAACTTCTGTGCACACTTTTATTTATAATTAGAACTGGATGAATGTTGCAGAGACATTTGCCTCTTATAAGAAGAACAGGTTTGCCAAATTTCAGAGAGATACCCATGAGGGGTTTGTGCAAGAGCAGAACCCTTCAGTCTAGACTGGCAGAATAGAAGGCAGGATAGAAGTATTTTAAACAAGTGGTTGGTATTTTAAACTAATCCTCTTCCTGTGTTTTTAACTTCCTGCCCATTTCATATGCTTGTCTTTCTAGTGTGTGCAGCCATCTAGCCATCAGGTTTGAATACAGCATGACAGTGTTATTAATCACCTTATCACATATGCAAATCAGAACTGTGATATTATCTGCATTTTCCCACATGAACAGGATCTAATGTGTGCCACATCAGTTGCCGATCCTTAATTGGCTTGAACTGGAACCAAACTGGAATGATTTCAGACCCAGCTGAACCGAAACCAAGAGTGAACACTCCCCTCCCTGAAAAAAAATCACTAGGATCTCTTTGATCAGGTTGTTTTTCTGCTGCAAGATGATGTGGCAAGAATTGCAAATTGATTAACATTCTAGCAAGGTGCAGAAATTCCTGCATTTGTTTTCCATATCGTGTGCTCTTTCAATGGCAGGAAGAATCCCAATTTGATGAACAGAGTAAGTGTTACCAGCATTCCAGATCATTGCCTCTTCCTGGCAAGCTCCCTACAGCAATCATTCTGAAAATTACAAATCAAACACATGCATTGCTTAGTGGAATAATTAATACACCTAAAAATGTAGGTATATGGCACATACTTAAATATATTCTGGGATATTGACAGAAGAGAATTACTTATCCAGAGTAAATAATGTATTTCATCGCCTTCCATAAAACATTTCATTTGTCTTTATTTAACATGAACCCTCAAATAAATTCATGTATCTAATGTATTTTAATTAAGTAAAGGGCTTTCCTTTCAACCTCCTTAGTTGCACTCTATTGCTCCAGTCAATGAAAGTGAAACCAAAAGCCTCCATCTTTATCAGCATTAATTTCATTTTCTTTCAAACCTTGCAGCAAACCGGACTTCCTATTTTAGGAGGGGAACTCTGTATACATGCTTCCCTGATTGCTGTTCCGTGACCCACCTTCCTTGAAAAGACAAAAGGTTACTTCTGAATGAATGGACGTAAATATGTTGTATTTGTGTATGCACAAACACACAAAGAAAATGCTTGATATTGATGTGAACTAGAAAGAATTATTGTGAGAAATGAAAGGTATCTATGAACTGACAATAAACAAACTATGTTTTCATTAAATAGACTAATTTAAATTGAAAACGGCTTATAACTGAAATGAAGTAAAACGCAATGCGAATTAAAGCGACAGCCTAAAGGGAGAACTTAAAACAAAACCATGCAGTCATAGAAAGTCTGAAAAAAATAAATCCTCCAAAGTTTCTGTGGAATAAAAATGGTCTTTCTTTCCAAGATCTCAGGCTCCCCAAGATCAGACCATTTTAATTGGATTAAACACCTGCAACTGAACCTGTACGTGCACTTTCCCAGTGGGCCATGTGGTTCCACTTCCTCACAGCACCTAGTTAGGCCACGAATCCAGTTCCCTGCTTGGCGTAGTACGTGTAAACACCTTTATTTGCCTCATGAAACACACTGACTGGGTTAGTATGCCATGACAAACAGCCCTGCGCTGTTTCTTGTCAGAGGATCACATGATTCTGCCCTCCCCATTCCCCACCACACTGTTGCCTCACATCCTAACAATCCCCGTGAGTGAAATCTCCTGCCTTACGCTACTGTTCCCCCTGGACTTCATCACCCTCGTTTTGATTGGTCCATCAACGTTCTGAAGCAGTTTGTCCCTGTTCCCCCTCCGGTGTGTACTTGCATCACTGCGATGCTTCCTAGCCACTCCAGCCCCAGAAGGAATTTTCACTAAATCACAACAAACACTTTTGCCTCACTTCTTCCCTGCTTCCTCCGCGCAGTTGTCTGCTTTCTCCATGTTTCTGAGAGCAAACAGGGTGACAGACCAATAGGAATAAATGGAGTAATAACACTTATGTTGCTAGGAAGCTGAAAGTCGTCAAGAACGGATGACTTGAGTGGCCACAAAAGTGGCTAGCCTTCCATGGCACTCGGTGGTGTTTTGCTATGAGCAATGATCTAATGGAAATGCCAGGTCTAGACGACCAGAGAAGCCACAATGAAGCATGGAAATCTTAAACGGGAGTGTTGATGATCTTTTTGGTTTTGGGAAACCAATGCTACTACACAGAAATCCCACAACTGGACCTGGATGATATGAGAGGCCAAAAGGGTAAGAAATCACTATTACTTCTTGTGACCTGCAGACTTGGCCACTGTGACAGGGTTTAGACAAAATAATAACCCACACCTACAGGTTGAGTATGGGTGGAGTGTAGGTTGTTGTTGTTGAAGCATGGCATCATCTTCTCCTTCTCCTTCTCCTTCTCCTTCTCCTTCTCCTTCTCCTTCTAATACATTATACTTATATCCGGTGCTTTTTTTTGTAAAAAAAAAAAAAAAAGTGCCAGAACTCATGTCTTGGAGTCATACTTTTACACTAAAAAAGATTTTCAATTCACCAACTTTTTTCTGAAATAAAGAACTTATTTACCTTTTGCACGTAGCCTGTCACTCTACACACACATAAACATAATGGTCGCCGCTGGCAGTAAGCACTCAGCGCGCGACCACACGCACCAATCCCAAGCCGAGCAGCGTCCTAAGCCGAGCAGCACCCTCACAGTCAGTGTGGACACACAAGCAGCCCACAGGCGATTCAAATCACTCCATTGGAAAAATCCGTCAAAAAACGGTGCCGGAACACCTTTCCGGTGCGTTCTATGACAAAAAAAGCCCCGCTTATATCCACTCTTTTTTCTTCTTACATTGTCTTCTCTTCTCCATTTTACTCCTGTTTGAATGTGGGTTACTTGAATCCAGCTGAACTAACAAAACATGGCTTGCTTTCTAGGAGCAATTGATGAAGAGACCCTTTGGTTTGTTCCTGGGTTGTGAAGTGTGGCTTGTTCACTTCAGTTCATGTCACTTGGGTTCATATATGTACCTATATGTGCAATAACTGCATGGGTGATTCTGCAGTGTGGAGCTACCACTACCATTAAGGAGCTGCCTTATTCAAAAAGGAGACTAGGGGCCAAGCTGCTGGTTTTGCTAACCATATTGTGATCAACTCCTTTGCCATTCTGCATTGTGCCCATCATTCCCCTGTACAGACTATGCATCTATGATTCCCCTTGGCCCCTTGTTACTTCAGCAACACAACAGCCATTGAGATGCTTCCTTTTCCCAAGGCACTGCAGTAATGGGGAAGGGTGAGCTTGCCAAAGTGTTGGTTGGTCTGATAGTGCAACTCCTTTCCATAGCAGGGGCAACCCAACTTATTGAGGGAATACTCTGGAACAGAAAGGCATTGCAGGGTGAGGTCCTTCCATGGGAGGTAGCACTTCTTCAGCTGCACTATTGGCCCTGAAAAGACAGGTGGCCGGCAGCTGTCATGATGGTGAGCTAACATGGAAACTCAGTCCTACACTAGATGGTCACCAGGATGCGGCTTGCTGTAATGTACTAAGGATACTGTCCTATGCTTCTTTAGACCAACCATTTTCTTTTAAGTCTTAACATTGGCAGTATTCTTCAGCTAGCATGGCAGGCTAGGGGATGCTGGGTATCGTTGGACTTCTTTCTGAACTGAAAACATTCACTGGAATGTGTACAAGACGCCATGCTAAACATTTCAAAAGGAACACCACATGGAGTGATTAATTCATTCATAGATATACGTATACTTTAAAATTCATACTATTCTTTAACTCCCCCACCCCCAGTTGGGAGAAACTATTTAAACTAGCATATTGAAGCATATTTAATGTACTGGGACTTTTCATATCAGGGCAAAACAGGATAGAGTATTGGCCCCCATATGCTAATTAATAACTTGCAATACCCCTGAAATAAACCTGAAACACTTCATTAATCAGACAGTAATTGAATTGGCACAGGAGTTCAGTGTGAACTGTATGTTGCTTGTGAAATACCAAATTTGGCAGAAGAGATTGTAACTTTCTCCGCAATGGGATTTTTTTGGGATACTGCCGTTGCTATCCTGTACACTCTTTTTGGAAGGAAAGTCCAATGAAATCAAAGGAACTTACTTCTGTGTAGAGACTTGCACTGTGAATTTATCCTTCATAGAAAGCGGCATTCCCAGGATCTCTGGGTTTTCTTCACACCAAGCCTTGCATTACTGAGCAAAATGCTAATTTAGAAGTGTCTTCTTCAGTAATCACAAGGTCACCTCAATGGAAAAGAGCACATTGGAGCAGATATATTTCACTTTGTCATCTGAAGACAGCTGCCAATTAATATTATTATAAAATAATAGTTTTGAACAGATGTTGCATTTGCTAATTTTATATGTGACTGTTTGAATTCTAACTACCTGGGGATTTATTCAGCTGCACAGGCTTTCAAGAATGCTAAACTCCCCAAAAGGAGATAAGTTTTCCTGCAGAACTGAATGAAATTTCTTTCTGGATATTGATTTTCCCCAGTAAAAGCTCGATGAGAACACTTATTGGTTATAAAAGAAGAGAACAATAATGGAACTGGGAAACTTTTGCTTAAAAACCGTTTTCAGGATGCTCCTGCCAAGGGTTTCACATACAGAGGCTGTGTGTCTTTGCACCCCACCCCCCCAACCTGCCTAGTTATTGCCTAGTTTTGGCTCGCCGTCTTTTCAGAAAAGCAAACTCTGCAGGGACATTGGGCAGCTTCTCACCACTGCCTTTTGCAGCACCAGGCGGAATGCACTGGTCTTTGGACTCCGTGCTTTGTTTCAGCTTTTAAACACAACATAGAGTAACCAGCTTTAGTAACTAGACTTGATTTTTGAAACACCTGAGCACTGTGAAATCCTTGTCAAAATGGCTTTATATCACCAAGATCCATATGCTGACTCCCCATAGTGGTTGGATATGCACACAAATGGCCTGCTTAGAAATACGAGATTCATGTATATTTATCCATGTAGCAATTCCATGCTCTAATAGCAGCATACCTGAATTACTGCCATGATTATAATTACAGCTTCCTCTAACACTGGCTCTGGAACTTCAGGATATTATACTAAGAATTTGGACTTGCATTCCTTGCTCAGATATCTCACCAGTCCAAAATATACTGCACTGGCTTCCTGTTCACTTCCAGGCACGAGCATCAGAAGGAATGTCACTTCCCATACCAACTGTTTGCCTGCTGAGATCATCAGCTGATATGCTATTCCAACTACCACCTCCATCAGGGTTGAGGTGTGTTGCAGCAAGAGGCAGGGTGTCAGCCCTGGAATGCCCCCTGCAGAAAGACATACCTGGTGCCAACTTGCTCATATTTCAGCATCAGGCTAAAAACTTTTGTTTCACCCAGACATTTTAAATATTTAACATCTTAAATGTTTTAAGCTCTGAATTTTAATTGAACTTTTATCTACTGGTTACTCTGTATGTATTTATTATAGTCTTACTTGCTGGTTTAATCATTTTAAATGACTTGAAATAATTGATAAAGTGGCATATAAATATTTTATATTAATTAATACTTGGTTGTGATTTCACCTAGAGCAATGTGAAATTGCCAGGAGATGACTGATCATGTGACATCCAAATGCATGGTTTGCATGCTCCCAACCGTCACCTTCTGTCAGTTGCTGTACCAGCTTCTTTCTCCTCAATTTCTTTTGCATTGCTTTGGATTCTGGCAGTATTCTCCATGTGGTTGGATGCACATTGGTAAATTCCATCCTCTGCACAGTAAACGTTAAGCAGACTCGACCCTTTACTTGGTCATTCTGCTTTGGCCATCAGCTGCACATTTTAGATTATCATTATATTACATTTATGTTCCGCCCTTTTTCCTCTTGTAAGGACTGCAAGCTTATGTAGTCCTCTGAAGCAGATTAGGCTGAGGGACTGTGACTGGCCCAAAGGCAACCATTGAGCTCCATGGGTGAGCGGAGACAAGGATCCATATTTGCGGAATCTTCAGTCCAACACTACAGCCATGCCACATTGTCTCTCTAGTCCCCAAATTAAATTATAGGCCCAAATTAATTCAAATTTGTGGTAAGAAAATTCAATCTGTATACTAAGAGAAATCCTAGACAGTTGGGGTGATCCCCCAGCAGAAATGTTTTTAGTGCAACATTCTTTCTAGTTGAAAAGAAACCACTTTTGCAGAAATTTGAAAAATGTTGGTAACAAGTAAAAATAATGGAGCAATCTAACAAGGGCTACCAAGGAAAAGGGATTGCAGCACAGCACCAAAACCCAGAGCTGTTGAAACGAGGAGGCATCTATTCAGTTTTGGAGCCTACTTAATTTCACACCTTCAGACCAATACACAGAGAGAACTCAATTATCCTTCTAAATTTGTACTTTTATTTATTTTGCAATGAAGTTCTCCAATTTAAAAAATAGGTAAATAAATTATTTGGGGGAAAACGCATATACAAATACAGACACATTAGTGAAATAACAGAATGTACTATAATAGGAACATTTCTCAGAAAATAATGTTTCTGTTAGAGAAAATATGTAGAAAAAGGAGTACAAATTTTCATTCACAATTAAAAATTAAATCCCAAAGTTGTGCATGGATGGATTTTAAGACTGGAAATATGAGAAATGGAGAAAGCAAAATTGGTGGAGTTGCCAATCCCCACCTAAAACAGAGGAAACTCATTCTCTTGCAGTTTATTCCCAACATCCATGTCCCTACTAGATACCATTACACATTCAGGGTGAAAATTTGAAGGGAAATTCTAAGCACATTCAGCTGAACAAGCTCATACTGATTGATTGATTGATTGATTGTATGGTCACAGGCCAGTTAAAGCACAAATAATCAATTTAAAACACAAATGAGCAGTAAAACAGAATGCATAACAACAGTAGAACAACTGCTTAACATATGTAAGACATAAATACAATAGCATATTTAAAACATTTTAAATAGATTGCCATTAAAATGGAAGAATATCCTTGCAGATCTTATCTACAGTAAATAAAAATTTTGCAGCAGCTTCTGTTACATTTCTGTTGATATTAGCCAGTAAGTATGTTTCTTACCATTCAGAGGGTCTTCCAGAAATTTATTTAGAATATGTATAATGCATCTTATTCATGGATCTCTATAAAAATTACAAAAGTATATGGGGAAGGGAAGTGTACCTGGCAGGGGAGAAACCTTGAACATGAAGGCGGTTTTCCCAGGGCAAACATGCTCATAAGAAACCATATAAACAAGGTTCCCAATCTGGTGGATGCTTCTAAGCATTTTCACTCAATGGCTTAGGATCTTGCTCCTTAACTCTGAACACATCAAGGCTGAAGCTGGAGGATTCAGGCTAATACATGTGAAGCTGGTGGGAACAGCAGTGGCCCAGCCAGCCCCATGATCCCTACACAATGTAGGGCTTTCACCTGAACTGGACTATGGTTTCATGAGCCTGAATCGCTTGTGTCTACATATAAGAAGAAAATAATCTGAGTCAATTGGAGTAATAATGGCATAAATCAATGCATGTTTAGAGAGAGGGAAAAGACCTACAGTTCCCAGTATTCCACAACCAATTTTGCTGGCTCAGCACTGCTGTGAGTCACAGCACTTTTTCTGTTTAAACATACATAGGATTATGCCCTTAAAGTATGTTTGCTAACAGAAAAATTGGTGTACTACCTTGTAAAAATTTTAATCAACGTGCCGGATGCCCCCTTTTACCTGAGAGTTTCTCATTACAGAGGAGCATATGGATGTATACATTTCCTCAGCAATCAGGTCTGAACAAAATAATTATTCACTAATTTTCCAATTACTCTTCAGAATCAAATGAAACAGGGCTATTTGCTAAGACCGTTTCACATAATAAATCCCATGGAACTGGATTTAATGTATCTTCCATTCAAGCAGTTTAATTCCAAGATCACAGCATAGATGGCAAAGGGGGGGGGGTTATGCACCAACAATAAGGGGTCTCAAGAGTAGGATTAGAGATCAAGTGAATATCAGATTAAAGAAAAATAAATATTAAAAGAGCATTAATAACTGGTTACATTATTAACCTTTGCATGGCTTGCTGCTTTTCCCATCATGTTCAGAATGCCCAAGAAACTTGATCCTCTTCAATAAGGCGTTAAGAATGGTGGAAATGTACAGGTGTCTTTTCATGTTACAAGGCAGAAGCTGCATCATGTCCTCTTCTTGCACTACACAAGTAATGCTAAAAGCCTGAGATGCCCAGAGGCTGAACTGGAGTTGTGGATAGTTGTCAATACCAGCATCACCCATTCTGGGATCCGAAGCAACGTTGGTGTGGAAGAAGTTGCCTTGTGGCCACCTCTTGCAAGACTTGGAGTTTTGCCAAGTGGCACAAAAAGAAGGCATGCCACAATTGGGTCCAAGCGTATGTATGAGTGAGCAGAGAGTCAGTTCAAAGAAGCAGTGATTGGTAAGAAGGATTCCTTCGAAGAGCTAACGTCTTGCATAAATGAAGAAAACAACCAGTTCAAGCTGAGACAAAACAAATGCAAATGGACAATGAGGAAAAATGAGAAAAATGAGAAAGAGGGGAGTTCAACAACTCATTACGGGTGGCAAAAAGAGAACAGATGACAAGGAAAAGGCAGTGGTGGTTAATTTCTACTTTGGCTCGGTCTTCTTCTACAAGATAAAATGCAACCTATCTACAGAGGAGGGAGTGCAAGATGAAAGGGCAGGATGGCAGCCTAAGATCAACAGACAAATGGTCAAAGAAAACCTTGATTTGAAATTCAAATCTCCAGGATCTGATGAACTCCATCCTAGAGTCATAAAGGAACCGGCAGAAGAGCTCTCTGAAACACTATAATTTTTGAGAAATCTTGGAAAACAGGGGAAGTGTTGGACCACTCAAGAAGAGCTGATGTTGTCCCCATCTATAAGAAAGGGAGGGGGGAATCACTCTGCAAGCACCTTGAAGAAAATGCAGTGATAAACAGAAGCCAACATGGATTGCATAAGAATAAGTCATGTCAAACCATCCTTATCTCATTTTTTGACTGGGTAACCACTCAAATGGACAGTGGAAATACCATGCACATAATTTTCCTAGACTTTTTTTTAGACCCAAGGTACTTGGCATACTTCAACATTCTACTGTTTCGTTGTTGTTGTTTCCTCTGACAACTTAGTCCTTCCATTGTTAAACCAAGTCACAAACAAGATCAAGCTTTCTCAGCTAAACTCAGGAAAACAAGAGATGATTCAAAGACAGAGCTCCCGAGTTTATCTGGCTGGATAGTAAACATAGTGGGTTGCATCTGGTCTTTGTCTTCCATTTATAGAGTAGCAATGGCAGCAGAAAGGTGGCACCAGGGACTGCTGTCTGCTGTTTTCTCTACACTCTTGTGGAGACCAGCTACTTCCACGCCTGGTGGATGACTGAGGTTACTGTGCTTCCCTCCAGTCTGGTGGAATTGTAACCAGCATTTGTGAGTAGGCTCCAGGCTGTTACAGAAAGTCTGCGGCGTTTGGTACGTGTGCAGAGCTGGCTACATTTGTTTTCTCTCCCCTGCCCCTCACCCCCCGCCATAAACTTCTGGTGAGATGGCAGGTCTGACCTGAAGGAGTTTCAGTATTTATGGTACTTCTTTTATTTTGCATAATTATGATATTAATTGCTTATGGCTAGCTTTTTCCTGCTGGTTTCAGAAGCATTTTTTTTCTTTTAATGGTATGTCCAGGTTTACTCTTTCAGATGCTGGAATGAAACAGAAGTACACATTTTTGATCAAAATGTGTCATATTTTACTGTGTCCTTGTCCATTTAATATATTTATGAATGTAATAGCTATGAAATGAACTGATTTTTGTGTTCTGAAATGAAAACCTATTTAGAGGTTTACTGTGATGCTTTTATTCACATTTGTATTTTGTGAGGTTGCATTTTGACATTTTTATACCATTGCATTCTGCACCACGCTGTTAAACACTCTGACCTTCCTCTAGGAGGGAGAAGCAGGATGCAAATGAACAGAGTGCCCTGCTCTTCACAGCTGCTGCAGAAAGCGTTGCAGTGGCTCTCTTCTGGGATGGAAACAGAGGATGGCTCTGCTCTGGCTGGGAGAAAGTACAGGAGCTTCTCTTGCTCTGTTCCTGCTCCACTGTCACCCTGGCAGTCACTCGATAAGGAAACATGGGCACAGAAAGCCGGACCATTGGTCTGGCTAGTCAAGACTGTCAGCCCTCGCTGGTGAGGTCCTTTTCCAGTCTTGGAGATGCCAAGCCTCGAATCTGGGGTGTCTTCTGTGCAAAGCATGGTGCTCTGCCACTGTGCCTGGCCTTGGCCCAGTGAGCTCATGCAGGAGAAAGCATCTTCCTATCCTTTTCCACTTGCAAGTAATAAGTTGATCTGTTAAACACAGAGAAAGCACATATTTTCATTGCTCATAGTATATCAGAATCTGAGGTCACAAGAATCGATGGGCAGAAATTAGGACAAACAGAACAGAACATTGAATCTTACAAGGAATGATTTATGGAATTCTCTGTTGTATGTCTGGTGGCCTCTTTCTCAAGTAGTGTTGGGGAAAGGAGACAGATTCCTGGAAGATGAGTCTGTCCATGACTTACTCATGGAAGATAAAGGGAGCATCCTTGTTCACCAGCAGTGCACGATCAAATGTCACTAGCTGTGAGACAGTCACCAGAAGAAGCCCATTTGAGGGCTGTCACTGGAAGCACCTGAGCTGCTGAAGGGGAAGTGGGCGAAATGGACCTTTAGTTTGATCCAGCAGGTAGCGTCCTATTCCGGTGCAGTTCTCGTAACACTCAAATTGTATTGAAAGAGGCCCCTGGCTTAAACTCAAAGATGAACTCAAGCTTTGCTGAAATTAAATATTCTATAACCAACAAAAATGGAATAATCTGGTTGTGCTTAACAGTTCAAAAGTTTCTCATATTGAATAAGGTGTAGTGATTTTGGGACAATGAATTCTATCCAATGGCTTTATTCCACTGATGGAAGCAGCTCTGTCAGTGAATTTGGAGGGCGGTAGCCTCTCCTTTGCTCTGAAGACCCCCATGCTGTCTCATTATCTGCTTTGGAGGGCTGGGAAGCTGCCTAGCAGGTTTTGGGGTAATGTAAAGGGCTGCAGGAAAAAGGAAAGAGGGAGAAAGTCTCAGTATGCATGCTAGCACAATTATGGATTCAAATCCCACCACCAGCCCCAAATCCCAACAACAACCACAGAAGCATGCATTTTATTTGAATAATGAGTTAATTTGGGCAGAATGTGACAATATGTTCTTTTTCACATCTCAAACTCAACACAGACTCCTTGGGTTTGATTCAATGGATGGACTTGGATCTCTTTTCTTCCAGCTCCCACTGACGAATGAAGTGAATCCCATGAAACATGGGAACTTTCTGTGCACCTCCCAAATTCCCATGAAGCCTCCCCAGGGTGGCCACTTCAGAATTGCGGAAGGGAGGAAATGCATCACCAAAAATGCAAGAACAGAGATAGTGATTTCCATGTGCTCATTTATATGGAGGAATATAACTTTAAAAATGATCATTATAACTTGAATGTAAATACAATATATCTCACCCAGTGTGGAAGAATGTGACCAAAGGTCATGAATGGCTTGCTGAGATGGCTGCCCAGGTGCTAACTGCTGATGGAGAACAGTTCTTGTGGATCTTTTTCACAAACCAGAACTGGACAGGGTCCTTTATCAGCTTTCCAAATGGAGGACTAGAAAAGTGAGAAATTGCCACTGAAGTTTGACCTTTTTTTTAGACAAGTAATATGAGCTTCCAAGACTACTTTGGCCTAGGATCTGGGAGGCCTACACCGTCTCTGATTTCCTGGAAGAAGAGGAAGAGGAAGGAGGGCAGCACTCATTAATTTTGTACCTTCTAGTTGAATCTGGTATCCTGGTATAACTCCCATCCTCCCTGACCATTGCTCAGGCTGGCATCTCGGTGACTGAAGTGGTCAACCAAAAGACCAGACTTGGGATCCTTCGGTATGTGGTTGCTGACCCCTTCGGCTAGCTTACAAGTTTGCCCAACTTGCTATTCAAAAGTTCAAGACTTTGCTGCAATGGATACTGAGGGAATATATCTGAAAATCAATATTTATTGGACTTGCATTATATGCTGTAAATTCATCCACTTCTCCTATGATCTTAAACCAGGCCTTTTGGATGTCTTGTGGCAGGTTACTACATAACCTGTGAACTGCCTATGTGCAAAAAGAGGCCAATTCAGAATTTATCATGCAAAATTTCTCAGGAGAAAATATGATGGTAACACTGAGGACAAACATATCTTCATTGTGCTGGAAGCAGGCAGAAATATTTCTTGCTGCCCAGGTAATGGAGATGAAGTGCCTTCCTTTTCCTGCAGAAACATTTGCCCAAAATGCTGAGCTCCCCATACTACACTGAGCATACTGCAGAAGTGGAGTCATGTCTGTTACCATTCAGAAACATTTTGTTTTCAAGACAGAGAATGGATGTCAACTGATGTCTATCACAGTCAAATGAATACAAGTTGAGTGTGAAGATCAAGGCAATTAATCCACAGCTCCGGCTTTTCGTGCTGACCTGGCAACTCTGGGCTGGATCCCAGTGAGAGGAAGGAAAACTAATGGTTAGAGGAAGTTTTCTTTCCCATAGGAGAAATATATTTTAGGATCCAATTACCCACTTCATAAGATTTGGACTGGCTGGCTGTAGCTCCTGTACAAAGGAAGAGCACTCTGTACTTCCTCAGTGGTATTAATACCTGATTATCCTACACATTTCACAATACTGCCCTGGCTGTGGCTCCAGATTATGGAAGTGGGCAAGCTTATTGGACTCCAATTAGTTCCTCCAGCTGGTTCAAAAAATGTTTTCTTAGCTGAAAGTTCTTTCTACTTAATATGAGAGAGAACTTTTGTGCCAAAAATACACTGGAAATATCTATTTATATACCCAAATCTTCTCTCTTAAAAAAACCATCAGTCTATTCTTCCAGTATGAGAACACTGATGTAAATGTTTCTTACGTTAATATCATTTCGTGGTCCATAGATCATAGGAACCTTATTTTAGTCACTCCTGGGTGCCAGGCAGGTTGGGATGGAGGGGGGAAGGTGCTGGTGACAGCTGTCATCCTATGACGGAATCATTTTGAAGAACAGCTTTCTGCTTTGCCCCTTGAGCTAGGGATGCGGATGCTTTGACACGGGGCTACAGTTTTGTGTCTGCAATTTTCTGTATCCTGGCTCCAAGTCAGAGACAAGCTTACCCATGGTATTCAAGCCCAAGGAAATCTTATAGCCGCCCTCCCCTACAACAGAACAGTACGAACAAAGCACCTGCAAACCACCATCCACTTCCTGCATCTTTTTTTCCTCGAGTAATGGCACAATAATAATTTTGCCTTATACTTTAGAGATATTTTGCTCCCTTTATTATAGTGTTGTCTATGCAGCTCAGCCCCAGTCATCATTTCCATGACAAACAAATAACCAGCTTTTTAAAAAATCCATTCAGGGATGAAATCTGGCATACATAGCCTCAGCATGAAAACAATTTAGTTTCCACCTTTAAAAAAATGAAGAAAAAAAGAAAAATACTTTGTTTAACTATGTTGAGTGTGTTGTCGTTCAGATGATCATAAATAAAACATGTGCACTGAAACAGTAAATATGTTTGAGCGTGATGATTATCTAAGTCATGACAGTCTTAGGGTTATTTCGAATGCCCAATTTTGCCAAATATGATCCAGTGTGGCACAGTGGTTAGAGTGTTAGATTGGGACTCAGGCGATCCAGCTTCTGGTCCCCACTCAGCTGTGAGACTGACTGGATGACTTTGGGCCAGTCACTCACTCTCAGCCTAGCCTACCTCACAGGGTTGTTGCTGTGAAGGTGAAAAGGAGTGGAGGGATCTGCATAAGCTGCCTTGGGTTCCTCGTGAGGGGGAAAAGGGCAGGAAATAAATGAAATGTAATTGTCATAATAAAAGGAAGCCTCAAGATAATTCAGTGGGACTTAGTCCCAGCTAGCCCTTTAAGCAGTGAAACAATGAATACATAGGGATGAATTCTTGTACTTAGGTCCTTAATACAGTATATTGAAAAGTTACAGAAAGTCATACTGAGACAGTTCATTATTCTATTGAGTTCAGTCCTGTTTGGCAGGTAACAGTTCTCTAGAATCTCATGCAAAGCTTTTCATAAATCTTGCCATGCAGCAACCTTTAAGTTAGGATATCATGGATTAAACCTGGCATTTTGTACATGCAAAGATCTGCCACTGAGCTGTGGATCTCTCTTCATACAGACAAAGGGAATGCCTTGTCCTATGATTCTTCAACATTTCACTGTGATCGATAGGAATTACTTCCAAGTGAATCAGTTAAAAACCAGTGGAATCAGAGATGCAAAGATACAAATTATGCAGCCTGTATTTTTAGTTAAGCAAAAGACAGGATCCAGTGACCTCTGCAACCATTTCTATGAGCCAAGCATGTTGGCAGCTTGCATTGCTCCAAACTGTAGCTCTTCATGCCAGAAGGCAAAATATTTTTTAATTGGAGAAGTCTTTGAGAACAATTGAGAAGAAAAATGCTTGGTCATATGGCAAAGTGGTGTGTGCTTAACGAGAGTAAACTGCTACCAGGCACATTTAAGTTTTTTCTTTTGGAGTGGGGGTGGGTGGGAGTTTGTCTTCCTAAAGAAGCTGTTTGGATCCTGGCCAAACTTGTATGCACCCTTTGTTTCCTCACTGATCCTCAATGGCTAGGATGAACCTATATCCAAAATTTACTCATTTGTACAATTTTCACACCCATCAGGTAATCTTTAAAAGCACACATTAAGAAAACTTATTGCTATGATTTAGTGTAGAACTATGTGCACCCTGTTAGAAATTATCCTCATCTCCATTTCTCTGATTCATTATAATGTTCTAGGTCTGTTCAATGTTACATTTACATTTTGGGGTGGAAACCCATGTGAACACCTGTCATATGATGCAGGACTATACTGGCTGTCAATTTTTTTTCATATAGATTACGGTGGATTCGCACATGATGGCAAGCGAGGGTGGTGGCTTCCCATGACTGCTGGCGTCTTAATTTTCCCCAAGAAATGATCACAGATCCTGGCTGCTTCGGTGATTTGCTGCCCCCACCCTCACTCCCTCTGTCTCCAGGCATCCCAGCAGCCACTTTGAGCAAAATCCCCTTCTTTGCTATATTTTCAATATTGATGGTATTGACACGGCACATGGTCATGAGCGGAGCCGGCTGGAGCCAGGGGTCAGACTAGATGGTCTGGGAGGAACCTTCTGACTTGCTCTATTTGTGTGTGCCCATGATCTCAGCTTCCTCTTCCTGATTGGTCCACTGAAGTCCTGAGGTGGATTCTCCTTCTTCCACCTCCTGACTGTACCTCCATCTCTTTAACACTTCCTAGCCAACCCACCACACACCGAACAACTACCGCCCCCCACATTTAAATAAACATCGCTTTTGCAATTTCCCCCTTCTCCCTCTGGGTATTTATCCACTTTCTCTCTGTTCCAGCAAGTGAACAGGGTGCTGGGAAAAGTGTTCAGACAATAGAAATAAATAGAAAATGAAACAATAGCACATGATGATATGTGTGTGTTGCTAAGGAGCTGTGTTGCTAGGTAGCAGGGATCAGGTACCTGGAACAGCCCCTTCTGCTGTGGTGGACCTCCTGGATTTAGATGTCACAAGAGACTATCAAAGTAAGTGGAAAGCGTACAACTGGTCAGTACTGCTAGCACCGTTTCTGGGCCCAAAAGAAGCCAGGTCCCAGTGTTTGGGACTCAAGTGACTCACTCCCAAGTCTGACTCAATGCGTATCAGCGGCTCAACTTGGATTCAATGTGGGAGCAATGAGTGAGCATCTCGACCTGGCTTGACTTGAGATTTCTTCTGTTTTTAGCACTGAGTTGCTCCAGGGCTTACTCCCTACATCCAAACTGGAGCAGGATATCCTGGGATGAGCTTGGTGAAAGGCATCTGTGAAGGGCTGAAGGGCGGGCGTGAACACAGCAGGAGCAGTAGGAGGGAGGGAGCTTCAAGGGGGTGGGGGCAGGATGGGGAGGAGGGGGTTGCAATAGGGGAAAGAGAAGGCAAGGCTTCACCCCCTCTTTTTGGCATGAAGGAGGCAATCGGGGGATGGGGCAAGGGAGGGGGAGACTTGAGAAATGGCTTGAGACTTGACCATTTCTTGCAATGATTTGACACTTGACTTGGACTCAAAAGTGAAGACTTGACTCAAGACTTGGAGGAAAGGTCTTGAACACATCACTTGTAAGATATCATGATTGGGCCCAGAGAACATGATGAGCCCACCATGGTAAAAAGCCATGACTTCTTGTTTTGACATGCAAAGCAAATCTCTGTGACACAGAGTACAGGAGATTCATGGCAAGGCTATGTGCTTGGTTAGGAACTGCTGGATTAAAAATGGGTTCTTAGAAAAGCAACAATAACAGCAACAGCCTGTGAGACTTATTAGGTAATTGGCTTCTAGAAAAGCAAAATTAATGGTACTAATAGATTAAAGGTACAAAATAACAATTGTTGACTTCATTACTGGTGTAGTTCGAGTTCACAGAAATCTTTACCACCTAAAGGAAAATCAAAGAAAATCATTCTCATAGGGGATGCTGCATTATGCGCCCTTCCCATTGCCAGAATTTTCAGCTCTATCACTGCCTGTCACCAAGCAAACACAGACATTTCCAAGGAAAAGGCAACTAGTGCAGTCACTGAAATAGCAGAGTGACAATGCCAACAACAATGACTTGTATAGTATGTATGAAGTTTTTGGTTTGAATAATCCATAGTTAAGCAAGGAATAGATATGGCACAGGAAAAGTGCCTTGTGAGGTGCTTTCTAATCTTGCACTCCCCTTGCTTGAGAACACAGTGTGGTGCAGTGGTTAAGAGCCTGGGACTGGGACTCAGACGATCTGGGTTTGAGGCCCCGCTCAGCCATGGAGCCAACTGGGTGACTTTGGGGCACTCACAGACTCTCAGCCCAACCTGCCTCACAGGGTTGTTGTTGTGCGGATAAGATGGAGGAGAAGATGTAAGCTGCCTTGAGCCCTTTGTAGGAAAAAGGCAGGATATCAATCAATCAATCAATCAATCAATCAATAAACAAACCCGTATGTGATAATGGATGGGGGAGAAGTGGACTTAGGTTTTTGTTAATGCAATGCATGGATTCTTCAACCAACCAGATATTTTCAAGTTGTATATATTCCATGGACTTGCTGACCTGTATTTTTTTAAACTTTCCATAGTTTTACTCAACTGCATTATAAAAAAAGTAATTTAAAAAAAATGACCAAAGGGTGTATTTCACCCATAGACTAAAGTGTGAAAATGCACGTTTTGGGGGGAAATTTTTGGAAGTGCAAATTTGCACAAATGCACATTTGTGCAAAATCAGATTCCATAAATGAGTGGATGTTGGGATGAAAAATGCCTGACATTCCACAAGACTCAGACAGAATGTGGTTGACAAGGTTTGTACCCCCCCTACTTTTTACCCATCTCTTTACACACGAAAAATGTGGTGCAGGCTGAAATCCAGTTCTGTTTCCTGAGATCTCCCGATGAGCAAACAAGTGGATCCCCAAGGACCAATTAATGCTGCAAGGACAAGACATTCAACTTGGCTTTCTATATTCAACTTTACAGCAAACCCCCACTGTAAGGAAGACGTGTCTCTGTGTTTCCATCACAAGCAGAGGGGCATTCTCTTATTAACATAATTTAGCCATGCCCATTCAGTGTGATGAATCAATCGTGTATCTTATGAAATGGAACTGGATAGAAATATCAAGCACATACAGATTCCAACAAAGCAAAACAAAACAAAAGTTCTGAATATTGAGTTATTTGTGCATTTCAGCGCTAGCTAGTTACACATTCACATTCTCAGCAGGCATATGGGGAAAGTGTATACCAAAGCCAGCAGAGAGGAAGAAGCAACTAAAATAAACAGATGGGTGGACAGGGAGGAAATAATATTAAGTAGTTAAATAGACAATATAATGTCTAGAGAGAAAAATAAAAGGCCTGGAATGGGGAAAAGGGTTTAGACTGTAACCTTCCCTCTGTTCTTTCTCTGTACGTCATGCTGTGAGAGGAGTAAAAGTAGATTTTCAGAGTAAATTATGAGGTATCTGTAAACAAATGTAGAGATCCTAAAAATGAACATACGAGGCACAGAGTGACAATCTCGGTTTCTCCATTACTCTGTGGTAAATGTTTTACCTTTAATGGCACTCTGCCAAGTTTATATTGACATAACTGATAGTGGAAAATCTAATAGCCAAGTGAGGATTTCCAAGTTTAACCAAAACAAAGTGAAGCACTGAGTATCAGTGGAAGCTTGGGCAGGAAAAGCTATCAATGCCAGCTGGTTGAATAATGAGAAACAGATTAATGATGTGACTCAGAACTGATTGGGTACCCGAAATGGGCTGCAGTATTGTTATTCTGTATCAATAGAATACAGCCCTTTGTCAGCCATCCAAAAAGTGCCTAATCATAATGAAAAACTGCACGCATAAGTGACATTGCTGGGTTTTGTGCAATCCTTATGATACTGAGGATGTCTTTTAATTGTGAAGTTCTAATATAAATTGATGAAATTGGTATGCAGGTGCATTTCTATGTATGTGACAGTGAAAAAGATCGAAAGGCATGTGAGAACCATCTGAGTTACAGACACTTGTCAATGGTTCCAGAGCTGATACACGGAGGGCGTGCCTCAAAGCTATGCCTTTTCACATGTGGATGGAAAGCTGGGTGGTCTTCTGTGTTATCCTTCTTTTCCTGTTATGCCAACAGAGGTTTTCCTCAGAGCCAATGATAGGTCATATATTGCATTGCAGCTGTAGAACAGGCTTCCCCAAAGTGGTGCTCTCTAGATATTTTGGACTATAACTCCCAGAATTCCTGAGCATCAACCATGCTAACTAGGGTTGATGAGAGCTGAAGTCCAAAACATCTGGAGAGCTCCAGGTTTGGAGCAGGCTACCATAAAATTTTTCAACACCTCCATGTGTACTGTTGTCCTATGCAAGCTTATTTAGGAGTAGCCTTATTGAGTGCAGTAAAGTTTACTCCCAGGTAGGTATTTCAAAAGAAAAAAAATAATGCTGAAGTCAGAAAATAAGTGGGGGGGGGAGTGGGAGAAGGAGGAGGGGAGAGAGAGAGAGAATCATAGAATAGTACAGCTAGAAGGGGCCAGAAGGATATTGGGCCCAGTTAAACCATCGCTCTCAGATGGCTGTGCAGTTGCGTCTTGAAAGCCTCTAGCGTGGGAGAGCCCACAACCTCCCTAGGCCATTGGTTCCAGTATATGCCTATGCATATTGAAACAAATTTGTGGATGTTTATGTTAGTAAGTACCTAAGTCCTAAAAAGCAAGAGCAAATATTAAAAAGCAGCAACATGAATGAGAAAGAAAGAGATGAATTGACCAAGAGAATAATCTTACATAATTGAAAATCAGCTGTGAAAAACAAAATAGAATAGGTATGTAGCAGGATTATGTGGATAGTGTGAGTAATCAATTACATGCATTTAAAAATTAACAACCATATGGCTGATTTAACTAAAAATGAATCCTTATATGAGAACTACTTTGTTCTCCTCTGTCTTTATTCAGCTGTTGATGACTTAGGAAACTCACATGAGAAGCCTGCAAAAGGTTTGAAAAATGGTATTCTGAGATTCTTGTCAAATTTAGCATTTTCTCCTTTCTCAGTTAATTAACGATGTTCAGAACTGCTTTGGCAGTATAGTAATGCAATAAACACATACATGAACTAATGTATATTAGTAGGAGAAGCAGGGAAGCAGACGAGGGCCCAATGGCTCTTCTAGCTCATTTTCCCACTTTTTAATGTCAACTGAATGAAGAATTTTTTCATTCAACCCACAAACATACGTAGCAGGAGTTACATGGATGAGGATGCTCCTTCAAGTGGCAATTCAAGCCAGTCATGAACGTAGTTTTAGCCTATGTGTAGCTATTACATAAGAGAAAAAAATCTTAAAATGTATAAATGAATGATCATGATCTTGTATACATGTTGACTCAAAAGTAGGCTCCAGTTAATTTACAAGCACCTTTGCCAAGGCATGTAGGTTTGGGGTCACAGTATTTTAAAATGTATTGATTTCAGGACACATCTGTACACATGATTATAAAGATTATCAAACACAAATGAAAACACAACCTCTAAAAGAGACTTAACTGTTACTTTGTGATGGAAAATGACCATTTCCAATGAAATTCTTGCTCTTGTATTACCAATATGAAATCAGATATGAAATTTAGTGGCTCAGTCAATCCTAGGCAGGAAAATCAAATGGTTAACAGATCTTCTCTTGTATCTTCTAAATATAGGCTAATGTGTTGGAAGTTAATGCTATGTTTTTTTAAAAATAGGATAATGGAAAGGAATTGGCATCAAGAAGCAAGCCACCTTTGGAGGAGGCAACCGAGTGACTTCTGTGTTGTGTCCTAGATATTAAATCTTTGACCAGGGACTTCAACTGCATGCCAGCTAAAGTTAATTCATATCAAGAAGATGAGGTCTACCATGAAACAGTTGAGGGACTTTGTTCAGACATTCGGACAGAACAATCTGAGGTGGAAATGGGGAAAGGGGGAATTAAATAAGGAATGGAATCAATATAATGGGATGTTCTGATTCTTTATAAGAAATAGTACTTTTAAAAGCCAAACAAGCCTATTTATAACAACTCTTCTGTATCATTGAATATCTTAGTATGAAGAGGCAGCTTCAGTAAGCCATAACCTGTTTGTTTCAATGGTCAAATCAATTCTCTTGTCTGTCTGTAGTTTTGAATTCTGCGCAGAGCAAGTGCAAGGGCAGTAAAACTCCATGGAATATCAAATAGTGTCAGTGGAAAATTAAGGGGCAAGGAAATGAGGTGCATGTTTTATACATTGACAATCTGGATGGCTTGAAACAGCAAGCCTACACATTTGGTGGGTTAACTCCTCTTTTGGGGGTTTGGTGACAATGCCAATGCAATTTAAGAAACCCCAGTATCAAGCATTTCACACACTGTCAGGAAATAAAGAGATTGCAATGGTGCGGTGTTAATTGCTGGATCTACGTGGCGAACAGCTGCACACTAACAGTTCGACATGTGGCCTAGTTTTCCTGCGGTTGCTTTTAGAGAAGAGCCATATCACACAATGAAACAAGAGGAGACAAGAGGCCTCAAACTGGTACTCAGACATTATGATCCATGGAAATGTTTCAATGGCCTGATGCAAACATTCCTGAGAGAAATAATCCTGAGTAAGCTGATTTACAGAACCTAGAAAGATCAAGATTCTTTACCCTTTCAAGCTTAATTTTGATTTTCAGCATAATGCCAGGGATTTTGATCTGCTTTTCAAGTGGCCACCACCAAGTCACTCCTTTGGGACCAAATGATGCTTCTTGTCGCTGTTATGTGCCACCAAGTCCTCTCTGACTTATGGAGACCTTCCTTGAAAAATTTATGAAGGCAACTAGAGCCATAATACTGAGCTTTATTCACGGGGGAGAAATTAACATGGCCTGAATTGTCTTTGGCAGTGTACTGTGGGAGCTGGTGGTGTGAGTGCCCCCACTATGTGAGTCAAGGTCTCTTTGCATTGTTGGAATGAATGCATGTCTTTTACCTGTTGTACCATTCGGACTCCAAGCATCAGCATCCTCCCAGCCTGGCCAGTATCCTGCCAAATGGGGCAAGCAGCTCCGCTGGGGAGTTACTGTGTCTTTTGAATGAACTGTGGTACTGATCTTCGCACTGGCTGAACATCTTCAAGCAGCACCTTCAACTTCAGCTCAGCTTGGCTCACCTCCATCCCCTCTGTTTCCCATCCTCATTTGCTCTTTCCTTTTCATCTGGATGGGGAAAGTGCAAATTTTGAATAGGAAAAATGTGCATTTTTATTTAGCCCTTTAAAAATAAATAAATTTTACTTAATTTTACTCATTTAAAATAAAGACTTTTATTTAAATTCACTTTTCCCTAGACAGTGAAGCCTGAAATTGCACACTTTTAGACAAATGTATGTTCTAAAGCACACCTTTCTTTCAAGGATACATTTCTCAAAGCATGTGATGGAAATGGTAGCAGGTTTTCTTTCCAAATAAAGATGGTTATGTTCAAGTCCAAGTTTGGGACATGTACACTTGCTATGTGAATGTAACATGAAATTTTCATATGTTCCTATTAATCAGCAGCTAAAGCACCAGACTAGACAGCAGCTGCCATGTGGAAAACTGCTTTATATGTGCCTCCCTCAAGTCTGACTCATCCAAACCTTGGAAGAGACAGTAAAAGCCTCGTGAACTTTGGGGGAGCTTCCTTGCACCACTGCAAAAAGCAGCTGCGGTTGGCAACATGGGGCATGGCAGTGCAGAGGCGGTGGAGCAGCCTGTGTCGGGTAGCAAAGCCATCATTTTGCTCTGTGTTTTCCCTTGGAATGATCAAAAGGGAAGCTTTCCCTTGGAAACTTAGACATATATATTTTCATTATATTTTGTCAGCATCCAAATTCAGACCCAAGGTGCTTCTTTTTCTACACCTCTCCAGATTTTGTCTCAGGGCAGCATCCCCTCATTGGTTTTGTAAAATCATGATCCTGGAAACAATAGCTTTCCCTTTCTTCTCAGAATCAGGGGAAGGGTGAATACTTCATTTAGGTCTAGCCAAACTTTGTACTTTTCTTCATAGAGCAGAAAAAGTCTTCAGATAGAATGTGGGAGAAAATTAATCTCTCAGGTTTGTCCATCCTGGTCAAAACATGTAGAAGAAAGATGTGCTGCCTGGTCCCTAACATCTTGGACCCTACCAGCTCTAGACTCAGAACTTAGCATGTTGTGCAGAATGGTCTGAAGGGGGATTTTCAGGCATCTGCTTGAATGTGCTTTGCATCCACCATGCCAGGGAGGGGGGCAGGAGATCTGACTAGATGTTTTGGATTTAAACCCTCAGCATTCCATACCATTGGCCAATGACAGCATCTTATGGGAGTTCAAGATGAGAACACGTGGAGACCTATCTTCCGCCAGACCATGTTCTATGTGATTGGAACCCCGACTGGATTGAGGTGTCTAAGTGCATTCAGCTGGTCCTTCCTTCAGACGTTCCATGGACCAAAGCCACAGCTAGAAAGGGTAACAGTGTTGAAGGCAGGACATAGAAACATAGAAACTGACTGAGTCAGAAGAGGCCTCCCAGGCCATCTAGTCTGACCCATGGCTCCAGCTGGCTCCTCTCATGAGATGCCTACCATGTGCATGTCTAGCCTATTGTTGAATACCCTCACCGATGGCGCTTCAACCTCCTGTGGAAGCCCATTCCATACCCTAGGAAGTACTTCCTGGCATCCAAATTGAACCTTGGTTCCTTGAGCTTGGCTACTGCATGCATGCATCTCTATGAATTCACAGTGAATGCACAGAGCACAGAGCATGCCATAAATTCACGCATCACCCCCAACTCTCACCCACCAAAGCCTGGCTTTCTTATGATGCCCATTTTATTTTGATTAGGGTACAGGTCCTCCCTTTGATGGTATTGTTTTGCACCGGATTTTGTGTGTGTGAAGTCTGTTGCTTATTGCCCTCTAATATGAATGAAGTTCTTGTAGCATAGGGGCTTTCTACTGCCAAGTTTAAAATACTAATCTCTGTATACAGACTGTGGGTACCTAAGATTGCCTTAAGAACATTGACTTCAATAGACTTAAAGCTAAATCTGTATTGGATTGGTAGCTGATATATATCGGAATTTCTTGAGAGATAAACCCAGCTTTTGATGTGTGTGTGTAACCAGTGTCTGCCTCACTGCAGTTTAGAGAAACATGGGGGCTGGTCGTGACTGATTTTTATCATTATTGGCATAAAAGGCATTAGTGTTTTCTTACAGATGGTCACCTATGCTGGAAGCACATGAAAGAATCCTAAATTGTGGAAAGATTATTCTAAATTTAGGGAAGCATTAACTCCCTAATGCTAAAGGTGGAGCCATGCTGCTAAACATATTAGTATTTCTTAATTCAAACACCTGTTCTGCCCAAAAGATACATAAAAAGCTCTTATTTATTGCTTGCATCTCCATTTCAGATTTAATTTCACTATAAATTCATCTCATGTTAATTTATGTACAAACAAAGACACACACATTTTAAATATCCGAAATGCTGGAAATAAACTTTTTTAAAAAAATTTTGTGCTTGTTTTCCATTTGTCAACCAGCAAATGAAAGGACTGAATAAATCAAGCACTAATTGCCAGCGGTGCTAAATTTAGTGTGAGATCTGGAATCCTTTTGATCAAAACCGCTGAATATGAAATCGTCCTCAGCTCTCTAGGCAACTTTATCCGCCTTTCTATTCTCCATCTGTCAGTCACCTGGGAATTTGTGAACTATTCCATATGTCAGGCTTGTCAATCACAATGGAATGTGGGAACTATCTGCCTACTGCATAGGAATTATTGTTAAAAATTAATCTGCATTAAGCTAGGAGTTCTGTATTTTGTGTACCCTACCATCTAGTATTTCCGTAATATTTTTCCTATAAAGAGAAGTTAAGTAGATATGACATGACTATTCTGATATCTTCAGAGACTATATATAGCCATATAGTCTTACTCTCTGTCTCTCATATATATGTGTGTGCACGCATACTCATACACACACACACACACACACACACACAAGCTCAAAGTTGTGGGAAAGTCTAGTTAAAGCTGGTTTCTATCTTCCATTTTCAGTAGCTCACTTCCTCCATCCATTCCTCAGGGGCTGCATTTTTACATTTCTTATCTCAACCCAAAAGGTGACTTAAGAAAAAAAGAAGAAAAAGTTTGAGCCAACTTGGGTTAGACATTTTTAATAAATGAGAAGAGGGAATCCTCCACTTTTTTCTATGACACCAAGAAAGCTCTTACTGAACTTTTATTCAGCAGTTGTGCTTATCTGGTTGGGAAACATGGAACAAACAAGTAGATGCATTTAACTTAGCAAGATTAACAGTCAGTGTGAGGTAGTGGATATCAGGTTGGGTTTATTGAAAGAAAACTAAAGTTCCTTTCCCCAGATAGTCCCCATCAAGACATCTGTGATAGCTTTTGTTCTGTTACTGTTGCTTCGTCTCTCACACAGGTTTGCAATTTTGCAAGAAGACAAATGTGGCAATGTGAACAATAAAACAAAATACTTGTAAGCTTGGAAATATATGTTTTCCTATGCACTAACATCTTGTGTTCAAGAAATGTCCAATTAATATGTGTTATATGCGTTTGGTATCCACATGAGCCCATAAATGCCTGTTAATCCCTCAGTAAAGGCAACTTCTCATGCTGCTTTGAATACTGCACCACAGCCGGAAAGTTTCTATTATTCCACTTACAAATTCTTATCAATGTGTACAGTTCAAACATTCAGTTACAAGTCAATGAGCAATAAGAGGTTAGGAGTGTGTACATGAGTATAAGAATTAAGTAGCATCCTTCTACATCATTAATGTTCTCCCCATCTCTGAGTGCCAGGAGCCTGGCACCTCATTCACAAAGAACCAATAAACCCCTTACAGAGCCTAAATTATCATCTAGTGGCCTTGTGTTAAGCAACTTTGCACATAGTCCAACATACTAATTGCTCATGCATGCTCTCATGGAAAAGGAAGGGGGAAAGATATCCCAACTGGCTATGATCTCTTCTTCATAAAAATAGCTGATGGGCTGGAGAACAGGCAGGAAGCACATTCTGGGTTTGGCCACTGGTAAGGGGACCTTAGCTGGGCTACTGGGAAACTGAAGTCAAGGAATAAGATCAAGGTAAGGGGAAGACAACCTTGCTGCATCCCTCTGTCATGGAAGGAGCAGCGACATGTTGCTCACTTTCCTCCTCTGTGAGCATTTATTTCCATCAGTTGCCTTAAAATTACAGAAGTTAGGAGACAAAACACTCTGGAATGACCCACTGGCCAAAGAAACAGAGCCATTGATTGCTATTTAAGCAAGAACATCCACAAGGGAAGGTCAGCCTAACCCAATTTCAGCACATTGAAATGCCTACTTAGAGTTCATACCTTTGTCCTGGTCTTGAAAAACCCATCTTCTTCCTTTACTTTTTCCTCTGCTCCACTCCCTTATGTGGCTTGACTCTTTTGCTTATATGCCTGATGGCAGGAGCATTATCTTTCTGTTTTATTGATGTGAGCCACTTCAGTAAATATCTGAAAAGTGGGATAAAAATGAAGTAAGAAAGAAATATGCAAAACCTTCCGAAGCAAGCAGTTGCTAAAAATGGTCATGCATATTGTCAGTCTGCTAAAGACTGCCATCAAACCATTACTAATTACCAATATTAGCTAAACTTCCTGATCACAATGAAAATAGTGGTGGTAACCAAACACGTTGAGGGTGCAAGCTGGAGAGGCGCCTTTTAGCATTAATGCTTTCTTAAATTCTTATAGGAGGCTTTCTCACCCATGGGAAAATGTCTTTGGACTAGATCTCTGATCAGCAGCAGATAGCACAGTAAATGCTCAAGGGCAATGGCATTGTCCCTGAGAAAAAGTCCAACATTTGGGGATGCAAGGCTGTGAAAGGCTGGCATACCTACAGGATACATAACAGTAAAAATTACTCTTGACATACTGATTGAATAGATGCATCTCTTGCCATCCAAGCTCTTGCTGACCAAGAAACTCGTTCCAAGAGATGATGCAGAAGACTGCAAGATGAAGAAAACTTTCTTAAAAGTTGTTTTTCTGCTTGCAGTGCAGTCCTACATATCTTCTCAGAGGCAAGCCTTGTAGGATTCAACAGAACTTGTTGTTGTTAGTTGTGAAGTCATGTCCGACCCATCGCGACCCCATGGACAACATTCCTCCAGGCTTTCCTGTCCTCCACCATCCCCCAGAGTCCACTCAAGCTCACACCAACTGCCCACTGACCTCATCTAGCCACCTCATTCTCTGCCGTCCCGTTCTTCTTTTGCCATCTTTTGTTCTCAGCATTAGACTCTTCTCCAGGGAGTCCTTCCTTCTCATTAGGTGGCCAAAGTATTTGAGTTTCATCTTCAGATCTGACCTTCTGAAGAGCAGTCAGGGTTGAACTCCTCTAGGACTGACTGGTTTGATCACCTTGCGGTCCAAGGGACTGACAGGAGTCTCCTCCAGCACCAGAATTCAAAGGTCTCAATCCTTCAGCGCTCAGCCTTCCTTATGGTCCAACTTTCACAGCCATACATTGCAACTGGGAAAACCATAGCCTTGATTATACGCAATTTTGTTGGCAGGGTGATGTCTCTGCTTTTTAGTATGCTATCTAGATTTGCTATGGATTTCCTCTCCAGGAGCAAGCGTCTTTTAATTTCTTGGCTGCAGTGCCCATCTGCGGTGATCTTGGAGCCCAGGAAAATAAAATCTTTCACTACCACCATTTCTTCCCCATCTATTTGCCAGGAAGTGAGAGGACCGGATGCCATGATCTTAGTTTTCTTAATGTTGAGTTTCAAGCCAACTTTTGCACTCTCCTCCTTCACCCGCATCAAGAGGTTCTTTAGTTCCTCTTCACTTTCTGCCATGAGAGTGGTATCATCTGCATATCTGAGGTTGTTGATATTTCTCCCAGCAATCTTAATTCCAACTGGTGATTCATCTAGCCCCGCCTTTCTCATGATGTGCTCTGCATATAAGTTAAATAGGCAGGGCGACAGTATACAGCCTTGCCGAACTCCTTTCTCAATTTTGAACCAATCAGTGGTTCCATGCCCAGTTCTAACTGTTGCTTCTTGACCCGCATATAGGTTTTCAAGAGACAAATAAGATGGTCAGGTACTCCCATCTCTTTAAGAACTTGCCACAATTTGTTGTGATCCACACAATCAAAGGCTTTAGCATAGTCATTGAAGCAGAAGTAGATGTTTTTCTGGAACTCCCTAGCTTTCTCCATGATCCAGCGTATGTTGGCGATTTGTTCTCTAGTTCCTCTCCCTCTTCGAAATCCTGCCTGTACTTCTGGTAGTTCTCGGTCCACATCCTGCTGGAGCCTAGCTTGTAGGATTTTGAGCATCACTTTGCTAGCATGTGAAATGAGCGCAACGGTGTGGTAGTTTGAACATTCTTTGGCATTGCCCTTCTTTGGGATCGGAATGTAAACTGATCTTTTCCAATCCTGTGGCCACTGTTGAGTTTTCCAAATTTGCTGGCATATTGAGTGTAGCACTTTTACTGCATTGTCTTTTAAGATTTTGAATAGCTCAGCTAGAATACTGTCACCTCCACTAGCTTTGTTGTTGCTCAGACTTCCTAAGACCCATTTGACTTCACATTCCAGGATGTCTGGCTCGAGGTCAGTGACCACCCCATTGTGGTTATCAGGGACGTTAAGCTCTTTCTTGTATAGTTCTTCTGTGTAATCTTGCCACGTCTTCTTAATCTCTTCTGCCTCTGTTAGGTCCCTGCCATTTGGTCCTTTATCATGTCCATCTTTGCATGAAATGCTCCCTTCATATCTCCAATTTTCCTGAAGAGATCTCTGGTCCTCCCTATTCTATTGTTTTCTTCTATTTCTTTGCATTGTTCATTAAGAAGGCATTCTTATCTCTTCTAGCTATTCTCTGGGATTCTGCATTCAATTGGGTGTTTCTTTCTCTTTCTCCCTTGCCTTTCGCTTCCCTTCTTTCCTCAGCTATTTGTAAAGCTTCCTCAGACAGCCATTTTGCTTTCTTGCATTTCTTTTTCTTTGGGATGGCTTTAGTTGCTGCCTCTTGTACAATGTTGCGAACCTCTGTCCATAGTTCTT
The DNA here is from genome assembly GCF_004798865.1 of Varanus komodoensis. Lineage (NCBI taxonomy): Eukaryota > Metazoa > Chordata > Lepidosauria > Squamata > Varanidae > Varanus > Varanus komodoensis. The sequence continues at coordinate 31,867,111 of NW_025335568.1, read as the reverse complement.
CAGGCACTATGTCTATCAGATCTAATTCCTTAAATCTATTGGCCACCTTGACTGTATATTCATCAGGGATATGATTTAGGTCATACCTGAGTGGCCTAGTGCTTTTCCCTACTTTCTTCAATTTAAGCCTAAATTTTACAACCAGAAGCTCATGACCTGAGCCACAGTCAGCTCCTGGTCTAGTTTTTACTGACTGTATAGAGCTTCTCCATCTTTGGCTGCAGAGCACATAGTCATCTGATTTCTGTGTTGACCGTCTGGTGATGTCCATGTGTAGAGTCATCTCTTGGGTTGTTGGAAAAGAGTGTTTGCTATGACCATCGCATTCTCTTGACAAAATTCTACCAGCCTTTGCCCTGCTTCATTTTGTACTCCAAAGCCAAACTTGCCTGTTATTCCGGTTATCTTTTGGCTTCCTACTTTAGCATTCCAATCCCCCATGAAGATAAGGACATCATTTTTTGGTGTTAATTCTAGAAGGTGTTGTAGGTGTTCATATAACCAGTCAACTTCAGCCTCTTCAGCACCAGTGGTTGGGGCATAGACTTGGACTATTGTGATGCTGAATGGTTTGCCTTGGATTCGAACTGAGATCATTCTGTCATTTTGGAGATTGTATCCCAGTACTGCTTTTCCTACCCTTTGATTGACTATGAAGGCTACTCCATTTCTTCTGAGGGATTCTCACCCGCAGTAGTATACCTGATGGTCATCTGAATTAAATTCACCCATTCCTGTCCATTTTAGTTCTCTGATTCCTAAGATGTCGATGTTCAGTCTTGTCATCTCTTGTTTGACCACATCCAGCTTGCCTTGATTCATGGATCTTACATTCCAGGTTTCTATGGAGTATAGATCTTTACAACATCGGACTCTTCTTTCAACACCAGATACATCTGCAATTGAGTGTCCTTTCGGCTTTGACCCAGTCGCTTCATTCTTTCTGGCACTACTAGTACTAGCCCTCTGCTCTTCCCCAGTAGCATATTGGACACCTTCCGACCTGAGGGGCTCATCTTCTGGCATCATATCTTTTTGCCTTTTGATACTGTCCATGGGGTTTTCATGGCAAAGATACTGGAGTGGGTTGCCATTTCCTTCTCCAGTGGATCACATTTTGTCAGAGCTCTCTGCTATGACCTGTCCGTCTTGGGTGGCCCTGCACGGCATAGCTCATAGCTTCATTGAACTACGCAAGCCCCTTTGCCATGACAAGGCAGTGATCCATGCAGGAGTCAACAGAACTTGTGCTCCCATAAATAGGTACAGAGCTGAAGTTCTAGAATGCCATTTATGTATCCCTTGTGCCATATCAGCCAATCTTCTTTTATAGACTGAACACAAAATGCTGATTTTATTTCTTCCCTTTCTATGTAATCCATTCAATCCTTCCAAACTGGCCTGGGTGCTAATCTTCAAACATGTACAACTTGTCATTATTTTCAAATTAAATTCAGGCCGGATGCTGTAAATACTCTTCAGTGAGTTAAGTTGTTAAACATTAAGCTGAACATTTTATGAAATACTTTGATTTATGCCCTTTATCAGCTACTTTATTCTAGTCAAACATTTATCACACCTTTGAAACTTCATATTTTCCCAGTTGTGCTGCATTGAGATTTGTATATTTACCTTGCACACCACAGTTCAAGAGGGATGTTGACAAGTTGGAAAAGATTCAAAGGAGAACTACAAAGATAGGTAAATCCTATAAAAGGACAATCTGAAAGACTAAAGGTATGTTCTACCAAGACAAAAGATTTAGATGCTGAAAAGTCCTCTCTTATAAGCACGTGTGCACAAACGCATACAGAGAGATTTTTCTTTCACAAAGAAGTATTTTTAATCATTTTATTGCAAGTTTTAAAATCAAATCAAACAAACAAAACTAGAAAACAGAGAAATAAAATAAGATAGTGTTACAGTGTTCTTATATGGAATTTCAGGAAATCTACATATTATAATTAATAAATGTATACTACATACACCTAGATATTTTATGTATAGCAAGATATTGTGCTATTCTTTGCTATAGATATACATATAATTCAACAAATAAAAACCAGATATCCATGTATTTATTCATTTGTAAATTATCCTGGAGACCACTTGTATTTCAAAGTCTTAGCAAATACTCCACACACTGAATTATCAAAAGCGACTATTTCCCTTTCAGTTGTTGTAACATTAGTTGTTCAGCCATTAAAAGCTGTGGGAAGGCTCAATGTATGTTGATTTTGGATTAAGTTCCAAGAGGCAGGTAGATAGTTGGGAAGTTAACTTGCCTGTGAATAGTAATAACATTTCCTTTATAAATTTTATCCTTATTACCTTCTCCTCCCAAAAAGAAGCAGCCATTGGGTATTGTTAAGATAATCCTTTGATCTATTATGTTTTCAACCATAGACCCATTTAGAGAAACCCTTATTGAACAGAAACCCAAAATATCAAGTGTTGCACGATCCATTACCCTTTCTGAGACAGAGGTCAACAAACTGCTCAATTGATTGGTCAAAATAGGATACTCCAATTTATTATTCCATTCTTGCCTAAGTCCTTGATATCCGATATTCAAAAATGCAGATTGTGGGTTGGTACAGCTGTTCAGTTTCAACCAGTACTTCCAATGAAGGGAATTCTGAAGCAATAAAACCAACAGGGCTAAACCTAGATTCCAACAAGTGTTTAACTGCACATATTTGCATTCAGCCATACCTGGCAAATTATTTAGCACACTCGGCAAAGAATGGCTGGAAGTTATCCTCAGGACATGCAAGCTGATGCAAAGTAAAAACCACTCTGCCTGTCCAAGTCTGCTAAAGAAATGTTTTTCCATAAGTTATTTGTCATGCAAAAACAAATCAAACTGTAATTGATATGAAACGATATGCCACACCTCTCTTATTGCCATAATTATAGGAAGCGCTCTGTTTCAATATATTGAGAACCTAGTACATTTCATTTGGGAAATGATCCAAGCATGATAATTCCAAAATTGACCAAGGGGCAGGGAGTCTAATCGGAGTGGAAAAGAGCAAAAATTAAAATGGATCAACCAATAGGCCCAAATGATATAAAGCAGGATCAGAGAAGCAAATCCACCTTCTTTAACTGGAATTGTGAAAATGTGCACTAGCTCAAGTGTGCATTAATACTAAAATGATTTGCATTTAGCTTATATAAAATCCAATTGTCAATTTGCAGACAATGGAATTAAAGATACGTGAGAAACTGTGAAACACAGTTGGAATGGATTTTGCAAAATCTATACATTTCTATCCCCATTGGGGTCCTTTTTGGGGATGGGGTGTTTAAAGATTATTTCTTCTCTACATATTTTTTGGGGTTTCCTCCAAGCACACCAATACCTCCTCTTGTTTTTCAGTGACCCTGCTGCAGCTAAATTCCTGTCAGAAATTACCACCCGAGTTTGTTATTAAAGGAAGTGATAACAATTTTCTTTTCTTTGGCTTCACATACCAGTTTCAGTGTGCTTTTCCACATATGGGCATTCTTCCAAGTTAAAACTTAAAGAAATCTGTAGTTTCCAGAATATTATTCCAATTCTGCTGCTTTATTATCCTTCTGACCATCTCCTTTGAAAGAGCTCTTACATATGTCCCCTTTTTCCCAATTAACATATTTTACATTTTAGAAATGATCTTTTCCACATAGTTATTTATCAATGCCTTTTCAAAGTCTGTCTTTTCATGTACTTTTCATTCCTCCTAAATTATTACTATTAAAACATTAAATTAAGAAAAGGTGCAATCCTATGCAAGCTTATAAAGAATAAAAGGCCAGTAACTCCCAGTGTAGCTGGCTGGGACATTCTGGGAATGATAGGCTGCATATCTTTCTAAATAGGCATAGAACTCCACCTCTGATAATGTCGAATAGGGAATTATTCCCATACAAGAAGGCAGGGAGGAGGAAAGGCAGAGGGTAGGTCTATCCCATTCTGCCATAGTCAGAGTCACTCATTGCCATATGCAGTCAACAAAGCTCTGCCTTCACACCTTTCTTCATTGGTCAGTTTTTAAGTACCTTCAAAATATATGTTAAACAATAATAATTTTATACATATGCTACTAAGCAGAAGTGTGGTGTAGTGGTCAGGGTGTTGGACAGTGTCATGGGAGATCTGAATTCCAATTCCTACTTGGCTGTGAAGCTCACTAGGTAGATTTGTATCAGCCACTGACTCTCCGTCCAGTATATCTCATGGGGTATGAGAAGGAGAAAATGGAAAAGGGAAGGACCAGCTAAGCTACCTTAGGTTCCTTGCATAAAGAAAAAAAGTGGTGTGTGTGTATTATTTCTCTTTTCATCTGTACTCAACATGTCACTGTATCCACCTATAATGTTTTTCTTCAAGCAATCTTCTGTATTTCTTCAACTCATGAAAAATTGATACTCCCTCTGTATCTCCAGAATCAACATTTCCCTTCTTCATTTCAGACTGAACAATCCTATGGGGCCAAGTTGGGGAACGTCCAAGGTGGAAGACTTACCACTCCTTAAACCCTGCTGCTCTTGCACAAGCCAGAGTGAAAGGAGAAGATTGGCCTTTTCCTCCTCCCCCTTTTATAGAAAATGTTCCCCTTGTTGCTTTTAGGATTCAAAGGCTCCACTGGTTTTCTCCTGAAATGTTCTCCTTTTCTGCTGACCAGCAGCAGAACATTGCAAGTAGGACAGTCATGGTGATCCAGACTGCCATCACCACCATTCCAGAGGAAGGTCCATGGGCAGACCTTACTCTCTCTTGAAAGAACCTCTCTTAAATCAGACCCAGACTTCCATTCAAAACTGTGAAATGATATAGACAGCAGAACTAACCCAATGCAGCCTCATAGGCCCAGACTATTCCAAAAGGCCTGCTAGAAAAGAAATGCTTTTGCTTGGCTCTGAAAGCATGACAGGGAGGGCACCAGTCTAGCTCCTCTGGCAGTGGAGTTCCAGAGCCTTGGGGCAACCACCAAGAAGGCCCTGTCCTGCATTCCCACAAACTGTGCCCGTGAAGGAGGTAGAAACAAATGAAGGGCCTTCCCCTGAAGATCTTAAGTTATGGGCAGACTCAAAGGGGAGAAAGAATAGTCTTCCGGATAACCTGGACCCAAGCCACATAGGGCTTTATAGTTCAGAACCAGCACTTTGAATTGCGCTCGGAAACCAAGTGAGAGGCAGCAAAGCTGTTTCACCACAGCTGCAGGCTCCCTGTAGCCAGCCCAGGTCCGCATTCTGGCAGCAGCTCTCCGAACCAGCCAGAATTTCTGAGCGCTCTTCGGAGGCATTCCCATGTGGAGCACATTACAGTAATCCAAGTGGGAGGAAAACTGGAGCCAGGATATAAGCCAGTCCATGATGCTATTGACCCCAGTCCTTTTACAATATGCATATGCATGATAAAGTTGTGCATTTTTAGGGTAGTTCATGCCAGACGTGAGTGCATACAAGGTCAGTTTCAAGTGTAACGATCAAGCTATTGGGATTGTGTATATGATAGAGGACACAATTCTACTCCCCTCATAGGCATTCATTGTAAATCAATTTATAAAGGCCTAAAAAAGGTTGTAAAAAGAAACAAAACACTTGCCCCCCCCCCAATATTCTCACTATTTCTGTTGAAGAAGTATTGATTCTGTTGATGAAATACAGATGGTACTTTTTAAATGGCAATATACAAGACAGATTCAAAAAAACAAAATAATCTTAAATTATATATCCCTTGGCAATTACTTTTTTTTTTTTTTTTTTACTGGTGCTCATTCTACTGCATCTGAAGGTCTGGGAACTAGGATCTTAAAAATGTTGTAAAATTATTCAGTTCTTTTCTCATGCTGTACAACAACCCATTCTAAATCCATTTACCCAATGAGATGAAATAGGGTCACCACCATCAATATTTTTCTTCCCTTAAACAAAATCCTAGGGGTTCTATTTTCTGATGCAGTCTTCTGGGTTGATTCCCCCCCGCCCCCAAATTTCAGTATTTTTCATCAGCTGTGAGCTTTTTGCCATTCTATATTCTGTGACTAATAGCACCTTTTGCTCTTATCCTCATAAAGTTGGCAGATACATCTTAATATTTTTTACTTCTTATTTCAGAAATGTTTTGAAATTATTTTTCCACTCCAACTGCACAATATTCAGTTAGCTGTAAAATTTTAAGCCCTTTTATCAAAATCCTACCAAATAATTGTTGTGCCCTGCTTTTGCCATTTCTCATTTTAATACTGAATTTTCTTAATTTATTATTTGCTTCCATTGTTCCCCCTTTTCAGCTGTGTACTATTATCATGTGCATATAAAAACAAAATGAAAAGTAAAATGAGACTTCCAGATGTATACGCTGATATGTTTTTTCTTCCAGAAATGCATTGGCCTGATTCTTTCTACTCTTTCAATGTATAACTTAAGGGACAGAAGTCCTGTTTTCCTTGGACTTCAGATTTAGCAGCTTATGTAATCTTGTCCAAAGTCAATGTGTGGAATTGAACAGTACATAACGAAAATAATTAGAAACCAGCTGTTTGGATGGCATGGTGCCCTGTGAGGCAAAGGACAGTATGAGTTGGGGAGACTTAAAAAACATCACAGGGGAAATAATAAGGTACCAGCTAGATTATGGCTTGGTCTCACATGGGTCCTCAAAGTAGTTTTGTATGTATCAGCTTTGTACACAACTAAGCCCAAATGAACTTCAGCATTTCTCAACATCAATTCTCTTCCCTTGATGCATCTCCAAATACCTTTCTTCTTGACAAGACAAGACAATCTCAGTTCAGCTCTTTCAATGTTCTACACTAAGCTCCAACGGAGCAAAGCTCAGGGAACCCTGGTTCCATTTAGTTGCCAGGAAGCACTTCCTGACAGTTAGGACCCCGAGGGTGTGGAATGGGCTTCCACGGGAGGTGGTTGAGGCCCCATTGTTCAAGGATAGGCTGGGCGTGCACATGGTGGGCATGTCATGAGCGGAGCCAGCTGGTGCCAGAGGTCAGACTAGATGGCCCGGGAGGCCCCTTCTGACTCACTCTGTTTCTGTTTCTAAGTATCATTCTTACGCCAAAGGTTCTCTACACAATCAAATGACAGGATCTATAGTTGCTCATTCTCTCAGACCAGAGAACGTGGAAGAATATATTTTTACATATATTTGATCCTATTGAAAGATTCAGCAACTGATAATTTTTAAAAGCACCCTTCCCCCACTCGAGAATTTTGGGGTGGCATTGAAGCTGAATAGCATTTTCTCTTCCAGCTCTCATTTAATGGCCCCGTACCCAATAATTCAAGAAATTCACAAGCCAGGCTGGAAGACAACAGCCCTCCCATTCTTGCACAGCTGTTCAGTGCTGCCTGTGAACCCAGAGGCTCATTGGCCATCATGATGAATAGCTGCTGATGGATGTGCCGAACCAGCCTTATGGCAAAAACTCTGTGGCTATAAGCATCCTTGTACTTATAGGCATTTCTGGATTAGCTTTGAGAGAGAAGGGGAGGGGTACTCATTTCCTTAGCTCTTTGACCAGCACTGAAAGTAATAGGACTAAGAGCAGAAGTCCCTGCATGATGTTTTAAAAGTCCCACTACTCCATGGCCAGCATGGGAGATGTAGAATTTCTTTCCCGCATTGAAACCTGCTAAGGATGCCCCCTAAACTGATTTAAGCCCAAATTCTCTAACTCACTTGAGGGACTGATTTTGCCAATCATTCACAAAAGGAAAAGAATCCATTTCAAGCAAATGTACAGACATTTTGAAGTATAATACCATGTAATGAAGAGTGCCACCCTGTGAATGCTCCTAAAAACCACAGTGTAGCTGTCTCTCAGAACTTCATACATTCAAGAACCCCTGTGTGGAATCTGCTCCCTAGCGATGTGTGCCAGGCACCTTCTTTGTACATATTTCAGTGCCTGGCAAAGACTTTTTCTATTTTTGAAATATTGTACCTGTTGATAGTTTTAATTTTAATTCTAATTCTAATTTTAGATTATTTTAATTTATTAATTTTAAGTTTTTAATCATTGTTTTTATATCAGATGTTGTCCAATCTGGTTATTGTATGAAGTCAACATGATTGGTGTTCCTCCTGATGGAATTGATGTTTTATTTATTAAATTGTGAATGATGTTTGGATCTTTGTGTTTTGCTTGATGGCTTTTAATTGTTGTGAACCATCCAAAGAGCCATGTGGTTATTGTGATGGTCTACAAAAACTTGAAATAAACAAACTTGAAATAAGACAATACTTTTAAAAATGTGACAGTGTAAACAGCAGTTGATCGCATAGCATAAGAATTGTTGCAATCTAACATAGCAGTTTCAGCAAAACTACCATAGGTTCATGTGGATACATGAGATGATAGAGGAAAGTCAACAAGAATGTTCCTTAAGAAAACCATCCAAATTGCTTTTGTGAAACAAAAGGCCAAACCGTCTCATCTTTGCACACATTACTCTCCTGTAGTGAACAGAAGTTCTGTCACGAGCTATCTTTTTCTTCTTTTTGGGTCAAAACAGACCCAGCATTAATGATTCCAAAAGAAGACGAATAGACTACCATGATTCTAAATAGGCAGGGAACTTGTAGGGGTGCAGAGAACCCTCTTTTTTCAATAATACTTCCAAAGCATCTAGTAATAATAATTTAAAAGCATTCCCCTGTAAAATGGCTTTTAACACATGCTTTTTATTAAATATTAGCATGATTTGCCCTGAGTGTGTCAAGATAAAAAACTGTGAGAAACCTTAGAGTAATTACATAATTTCACAGCACATTTTGATGAGCACTTTAAAAAAATTCTGTAACCATTAGTCATTTACTTTAGCCACCACTAAAACTTTGGCTTCATTATGTAAGACCAATTAAAAGAGGAAGACTGCTGTGGAAACGTAATGGTGCTTCCTTCAATTTATTACTCACGGTAGATGGTTGCAAAAAAAAAGTGGGGGGGAAGAAAAGAAAAAAAGCACCCTCAGGGGGAAAAACTTATTCTGCTCGCAGGGCTGATGCATAGCTGCTTATACTATAGATAATTAAGTGTTTTGGTGGAAAATTTGTTCATGAGATGGATATATAATTAGACAAATTGGTTCACCTATCTTGGTTCATTGAAGTCTCTATAAGCTTACTTCGCTTGGCAGTGGGTCCTGATCCTAGAAGCTTTTATGCTTGATTAATTGTCAATATTGGGCAGGGGTTTGCTCATTAGCTTCGTGCAGGCACACTGCCACTTGCAACAAGCCCCATTTGGAGAGATGATGTGTTAACTGTTAATAAACTGCAGTGTGCTACTAGTTGTTTCTGAAAAGCTTAGCCCACTAAAGCCAATGTACATTCCAATACATTTTGGAGGAGAACAGCATAAATACATTTTCCCCTTGTATAAGCAGCACAGCAAGCTACGAACAGGGGCCTTATCTTATTCTGAACTCCCCAGTGAATGCTTCCCAGCTTCCCATTTTACAAATATATATCCCAACAGAAATGTACTGGGTATTATTCAGGAAGCTTATCTTGCATTTTCAATCTGTCACGTCAACTACTTTAAACCATATGTAGCACGGTGTGTTTTAGCACCATTATTTTTAAACAAAAAAGAAGCACATTAAAGTTCATAGGTTTCTACCACAGGCATTTGGCTGGTAATGGGATATTCATTTTCATGGCTCCCATGGTCTATTTGGTGCTTTGCAGAAAGGTGTATTTACATTCTATTGAATTAAAATCTTCAAAATTGCACTCTAGCTAATTAGGTCCAGTGCTAGCGGGTTCATTTTTTTCTTCTCCCCCTGTCCATTAGAAATTTCGAAGTATGCCGTGTATCTACAACTATTGCCTGCATTATTGACAGACAGCTGGGCCTCTTCCAGGATATTTCAAACTATTTCTCAGACTAGCAGCTGGAAACCATGTGGCACATTCAGACAGGTTTGTGCTCTCAGACCCAAAGGTGCCAGTGGTTTGCTGTAAAGCCAAACTACAGTCGGGGTATGGAAGTATGCAAGAATGAAATCTCTCTCATTCTCGTTCTCTCTCTCTCTCTCCCCACTCCCCCCAATCATAGGAGACAATATTCACCTTCAGAACTTTGTGCAGTTGGAGATAATAACTTCTGCCATTTTTAAAACTTTTGTTTAACAAAAATGATACTGAGTGTCCACAGTGCTCCTAGCCACTGCTGCTCTGCAGTGGGAACATCCTGTCTCCATATTCTCCAACGGGGCAGTTACATTTCCGCAAGGGAGATGGACAGAGGTGCAATCGCTGAGGTCTTCTGTGCCTGCAAAAACTAAAGAGGTGATGCCAAAAAGGCTCCGGAAATTAGGGGAATTTCAGAAGCCTATGACTAAGTAGAATATACTACAATCAGTGGTCCACAAAAATGTGGAGAAAGATGCATTCAGAGGGAGGGACAATTCCGCCCAGCAAATTGGATGCGTGAGCTATCCTGAGCATGAGTTAATACAGTCACCTTCTAATCATACTTGTTTCAATTCACAAAAGCAATAAGCCAACTACAATGTAAATATCCAGCACAGAAGTATAACAAGGCAGGATCAAGATTTAATTTAATTTAATTTAAAAACTTGGGCACATAACACTATCTTCGTGTGGCACAAAAGGACAATAAACCAGTCACCAGACATATTTATCCGGGGAGAGCATGGAATAGCACCACCAACAAGACACTCTTTCTGGAACTTGGTTTCAGTCTGAACAATGTATATCACATTTACAACCATTTGTACAATCCACAGCTTTATGCACACTTACCGGCAACATGACGGAGCTTGCAAATATGCATCCATAGACCTGCACTGCATGTCTCAGAGTAAAGCAAATATAACAGTTTGCTTTCATTATGTGCAGGGCTGAAGGATCTCTCTGCCAGAACATCCATGTGTGCAATATTGTGAATGAAAAAAGGTGTGAATGTGTGCTTGTTTGTGTTGATGTGTAAGGGAGTGGAAACTTCTATTTTGGTCAGATTGCCTGCTGCTCATTTGTAAATTGGCAGTGCCATTTTTTGAATAGATCAAAAGTGGTTTCCTTTAAATACCTTCATCCAAGATTCTTACTTTGATAATATCTAGGTTTAGCAAGTGATATGTATAAATAGTATGACTTGTGCCAGGCAGGACATAGTTTAAAGATTAAGTGCTATTTCTTCTATGTGCCAGAAAGAGATGAATTGGCAGGGATTAAGAATTATCCTGATAATTATGATTTATATTTGGGATAATTTATATCCCATCTTATTTGCTAAAAATCAAGACAGTATACAACAACTGAAAACAGAGAATCTTAAAGCAATAAAAAAGGAATTCATTCAGAACTAGGAAAATTCAAACAGCTAAGTTTAAAAGGCTGAAAATTATTTATTTATTCAATTTCTAATCTACCCCACTAGCCACATGCAAACACAGTATAAAACAATAAAAACATTTCAAATATTAAATGACAATAAAACAGTAAAAGCACACTCATCAGAACTCCAGACTGCATAAAAGCCATATTTTAATGTTAAGATAGCAATAAAAAAGCACTTTACCAATTAAAATACCAAAGGGTCTTCAGTTGGTGCTGAAAAGAATGCAAAGATGGCGCCAGGTGAGCCTCTCCAGAGAGCTTGTTCCAAAGTTGGTCTGCCATTCCTGAAAAGGGCCTTCTTCTTGTAGCCACCCACCTTATATCCTGAGGAGGGGGTTCCCTCATAAGAGCCTCAGATGGAGATCTAAGGGGCTGGGAAGGTTCATATAGAAGAGGCACTCTTTAGATACTCTGGCCCCAAGCTGTTAAAGGCTTTAAACACTAGAGTTACTACCTTGAATTGGGCCTGGACTTCAACTGGTAACCAATGATGATGGTAAAGGACTGGATTTATATCATCATATCTGCCAGTCCTCCTCATCTTTCTTCTACTACTTAATGGTGTGCTGAGGTCAAAAAGGCCCTAAGTCTATCACCTACAGGAAGCCAGGAAAACCCCACAACCAATCCCTAGAGATCAACATAAGTGCCAATTAATTTCAATTACATGCATGCTATTCTGAGGAACCTGTTTCTCAGATTTGTGTGGAAGAATTAGACTCTGCAACTCCCAAACTCTCAGGCCTGGTGAAAAGAAAGTAAAGTCCTAGCTTGCATACTGGATCTCAGGATCCTGCTGTCTCTTCTTATGGTCTTATCTTCACAGTGAATATGAACAGGACGGTCAAGTCAGCTGGAGAATTCCTTCAAATAGTAGTCTGCCTTCTGTAAAAAGATGACATGTGGCCATCTTAGCCACACTAAAAAGGCTGTCTTCCCAGTCACTGCTTGTACCATCTACCATCACAAATCATGGGGACATCCACAGGAAGGTCTGCAGAGACAGCCCAGACCCTGGGCAGGTTGATAAGGGAATCCTTCATGCACCAAGATCTCAAGGGCTTTCCAACTATGTTGAGACCGAGATGAGAACTTGTGATAGTCTGCCAGAGATAAATTGTAGCCCAAGAAACCTACCCTTTTGCTGCTTTTCCAGGACCACAAAGCCTGAACGGGTGTCAAGCATCCAACAGATTGCAATACATCATGAATAGGTTTGCTGGGTCACATGTCTTCAGAAAAAGAACCATACATTTTAATGGTGCTATAATATCATCTGGCCTTAATATTAAAAAGTCCTCTTTTCTGTAAGTGTAACTTTGTAGTTAGATATCTAGGAACTAATTCTTTCTTCTCTAGGATCCTGTGTCTTTAATAAAGAAGGTCTGATACTGGAGGAAATTTAGCCAGTGGGTTTGCTTCCACAGCTTCTTTGTACAGGGAAGAGTTGTATTTGTTGAATGTCTCCCTGTTTAAAGAATAACAGCTTAACAGGAAAAAAAAAGATGGAAAGGAAACCCTATATGGGTGTTGGGGGTTGGAATCAAAGACTCAGTGACAGATTGTGCAGTCCTAAATATATTTACCTGAAAGTAAGCCCCACTGGAGTCAAGGGGATTTCCTACTGAGTTAACTTGTACAGACTTGCATTGTACAAGTAGTAAGAGGTGTTGCTGTAATAGATTTAAAGCACAGCTTAAAAGAATAAGCAATTGGCTAGCTAATCATTGACTGGTAATATAGCATCCCAGATCTAGGCTTGTTACTTCAAAGCACATGCTACATATCTCAGTATGGGTAACTTTTGCCCATGTATTTGAGACCAGGGAATTCATCTGCAGTAAAAGATCTTATGTCACCTGTTTTAACTGTACAGCCTGACTAATATGAGATGACACTTTATATTCTACAGAACAAAACATGAGATGACTTCTTTACTAGAATTATTTAAGTAAGATTTCTAAATCAACAAGGAATACTCCCATGTCTGCTTTATAGGATGAATTAATACCTCCCTGGTTAAGACAGATTTCATTGTATGGCAGTTCACTACCCTTCCCTGAAACAAACTAGAAATTAAAAAAGAAAAAAAAGAAGAAAATAGACCTTCAGATAAAGCATGTTTGAAATAGGCTGTAGCTTTGTCCATTTACTTGTACTCACACACAATAGCAATGGTAAGATAATTCAGCCTTTACAACCTGTGGAGAAAACTGAATCGGTCTCATTTTCAGCATTAAGCAATACATGAAACCCACTTGGGAATCCTGGGAAAAACCCATTCAACACTTACTTTATGCTTCGTTTTGTTTCTCTCCTCCCAGTGCTAGGCCTACATGAACTCCGAAGGACATCCTATCCGCCTGGTTTCCCCACCTGTAATGAAATATACAGGAGCAAAAGCTCCATTAGCGGAACCTGGTTATAAGTGCTTCCTTAACTCATTATTGTGGGAGAATCCACAAACTGAGTTCAAAATTCCATACTGCAAGCTGCATGAAAACCCTAGAGCTAGTCCGTTAAATACACAGAGCTTCATGTGAATATAGGTAAGTAATATCAATGAATTGTCACCTCCAGAGCATCGACTCATTGGCAAATGAGTACTTTTGGAGTGCTCTTTGCAGAGACTTTTCTATGCATTTCAGGCACACTCTGCCAGCAAAAAGACTGCAAGAGTATTCTTATCTATTGGTCATGCACAGGAGACTTTCCCAGTGGCCTACATATTATATGCACATACTTGCAAGAACCCCAGAGATATTAATATGTTCCCACACATATCAATATCATTTAAGAGATGACAAGATACATTTTTCTTGGACTTTCTTATTCCCTGCTATGAAATGTAGGGGAAGGAAGGAGAAATCAGCTTCTAAGTATTCTGTGTGCAAATGAACTTTACTATAAATACAAAGTTTCATGAGCAGGACTATGCGAATCATTAACTTTTCAAAAGGCACCAGTCCCCTTCTGTCACTAATGACATGCGTTACAGTTTAATGTAACACTACTTTTAATTATCAGAGCCCTTTCTTTTAAATATCAAATTTCCTCTCTCTAAATTGTCCTGAGTTCTCTTTACAGTCTCATCTGTCACTGTAAATGTCATCATTTTATTCCTCCTTTGGATGCAGTGACAGGCCTTCTCTTATCCCTAACTTTATCTCTTTTTCCATCCTTTATTGTACTACAAAGATCCCTTTTTCGTAGCTTACAGCTGTATCCGCTTTCCACACGTGGCAAATGATTGCCTCAGTAAAGGTATTTTCTGTTTCAATCTTGCATTTTCCCAAGGGAGAACAAAAAAGGGACAAGCTTTCTGGAGTTGGTTTCACTGAGAAAATTGTTTAGAATTGCCTCATTCCTCAACAGATTAACGAATGCATACAATCCCAGCTTAAGTGCTATTGTACAGCACAATTTATCCATTATACTTTGTCCTTTCCATTTAGAAAACCCCCCTCACCAATTAAAGTAATACAGCCTTCCCATACCTGCTCCCAATTAAATCCAAGTTGTATTACCTGCCTTGATGCAGCTGGTCACACATTCCTACCACTTACCAGCATTCATTAGGGCCTTTTCATTATAAAAAGGGCTGGTGGCAAGAATTCAAGCTACTGGCTTTATTTAGAGCCCACCTAAATGATCAGCTTTCAGCACAAGGTCTCAATAAGAAGAGGATTAAGTGAATTCATACAGTAGCAAAATATCATTGTTTCAGCTTTGATCATGTCTCCTTAACCTCGCTGTATCCAAAGCTAGGAGGAGGAGGAAAAGAAAACGTGCTGCCCATGTGCAAAAGACAGCTGGCCCTGATTGAATGATAAGAGCTAATAAGAACAATGTCATGTGCTCCCAATTTTATTTCTTTATATCCCTTGGCTCCCAAGCCACTGACACAGGGAGGAAACAATAGCTGCTCTACAAAATGATTCCTCTTTACAGATGTGCTTTGTCATTAGCAGCTAAGGCTTCACTGCTGCAGGCTGGCTCAGTGCTGCTTAGGAACCCTTTTCCTTCCTTACCCAGCTTAAATAAACCCTTCCTATGAGATGGTCAAGACAAAATGTTAAATTTGTATTTTCAGCTGCCCCAAAGATGTGATTTACTATCCATGGTCCCATGGTGTTCCATTATACCGAATACTATAGCAGACTTTTGTGAGTGTAAAATGGGAACAGAAGAGGTGACTGGTACTGCTAGCAGTCAGAATTCAGACACTCATCTGTAAACTTCATCAGTCAGTCTGAGGCATCACCTTATTTTCTGTGCTGAGAGCATATTCAGAACACAGTTCTGGAGTATTTGGTTTCTTTCCCCAGTCCTGCTCCGATATACTGCAGTACCAGCTTATTGCCAAGCTAGTAGGATGTTTTGGGACTGGGACTGGGACTGGGACTGGGGTTAGAAACCCAGGGTAAGGCAAATGGGTGCATCCCCAAAGTTATCCCCCAACCAGGAGTTTTTTTTCCCTTCAAGAACTATTTTTAATTGCTGACATGACAGGCAATGACCACCTCTCATTTCAGGAATGGCAGCTTTGTTTTCAAAACAAAAGCAATTTCTTAATAGGACTCTCAGAAGAATTAAGTGAGAAAGGGAGGATGGGTATACCGGAGAAACATAATCTGGCAGAGCATCTAAAGTACCCTCCCTCAAGTACTATTTCCTTGACTGAGAGTGGATTTTTCATAATCACAAATGGCTTAAGTGATGACGAAAAAGCCAGCAAGTATAGTATTTGCAGGACCCTTGGGAGTTAAACAACTGGACTTTGTTGTATGGATTAAAGTTAGCTGTGGACTTCCGTGTGCTTTCTTTTCCACTTCTCTTTCAGTTTGTTTGCTGCCTGGCCAGCATTAAAGAAGCAGGCTTGCTGCCTGCAGCAAGAAGGGTTGGTTTATTCCGCAGTTATGATGATAAGTAGTGCAGGATTGTGTCCTTATTGCCAAAGAGTGCAATATAGGGAACTTAGAGTGACTTGGGGAAAAAGAACCTACCTTAAGCTCCCCCTTACTCTTTTCAAGCACTCAATATACTCTCAATCACAGGGACTCTTTTTCTTGAGTACTTGATGGCAAAGGATGAAAACGGCCCTAGAGAAATAAACACGGCTGTAACATTACAGTGAGTTGGCCGGTCAGCCACCTAGATTGTAACTCAGGCCTAATTCTGATTTTTCTGTACAGCTCAGCATGAAATCTTTTCAAGGGGTTCTGGGCAGAAAAATCAACCCAGCAACCCTTTAAAAATTTCTGTTGCCTTCCACAATTATTTTCCAAGGGTTTATAGTCCTTGCTATAGCAACCATTTGAAAAAGTTTTCTTTGTCCAACTGGAAATAAAATCTAAAGCCAGGAACAAGACTAGAAAGAGGGACCATTAAGGAGGAGTTCGCAAACACGCCCCAAAATATTTATTTTCTCTCTGTGCAGTCTTACACAGTAGGAACAAACGGAGAATCCCTTTTCCAAACCTTGCTCCCAGAGCTGTTTCATTAACATAATCACTGGCAGGCTTTGGATTAGAGGAAGCGCTTTTACTCAGGCATATGTCTGGACAATCAGCATATGTAGGCCTGTTGTAGCCACGTATTTCCTGCCCCAGAACTTCATTCTTTTAACAGATCCCAAGCCTTTCCACTTAGTTCTGTTACTTGTAATAATGGAATACATTTTTCATGGAGCCACCTGCTGACTTCTTTCAGTGCAAGTACTTAAGAGGAACTCTAATTATGATCCAAGGGTCCAGACAAGTGGAAGGAGATATCCTTTTAGGTACCTTGACCCCAGATGTCTAGAGCTTCGACATTCAACAAAACTGTGCAGGGTCTCTGCAAGAGCGATGCCGTGAGCAAAGGTGTTTTAAGAGTCTATAGTCCAGTGCAGGGCCTCTTCTTCCACACGTAGATGCTGAAGAATGATCTGCTGGCTGGAACTGCAGCTTCAGTCTGAAAGTTGTAAAATTAGGGACAATGTCAATAAGTCCAAGGTCACAGGCCTTCCCCCTTCTGTCCTACTGCTGGCTGGGCTGAACACTTAGCACCTCGTACATATGATCTCACGGAAACAGCTTCACTAGGGTAACACATTGGTAGCAGGTCTTGGTTTTGTATCCTCTCAGAGGTTGTTGCTTAGCTTGCCTTGCATCCTTCTGACCAGGTATTTTGACAGGCTAGACATAACAGATAAGGATCTGACTGATGGCTCTGTGCAGCAGAGTCTTTGCTGGTGAGACGGTTAAGCTGCTCAAGTTCCCACTGCTGTAGGAATACTGGATTCTTTTTCATGTCTAAACTAAGGTTCATTATCGCTAGTAATTGTGCCAGGTGTCCCATATCTGGAAAAGGGTGCCCTTAGCTTCTGGATCACCTCTTTAGCTTCTGTATCCTGCAAATATGGATTTCCAAGCATTTGGAATAGTAATCTAGGATTATGAGGTACTGCTTTCTTTTAAAAGTAAGCCTGTGCCAATCTTTTCCTGTGGTTGTATGGAAATCTCATGTGGCAATAAGGTCTCTTCCACAGATGGTTGTCACAAGAGTAGCAGGGTTCTCACCTTTTCACATATGCCTTAAATTGTGTTCTCTCTCCAGGCCAATTGAACCTGTTGCAAGTACCCATCCAATCCCTCATGTGAGACTTGACCCCCTTTTCATTACTGACTTGTGCAATGACTCTGAAATCAGAGATCCCTATCATTATATATACATCCATCTTGGACAAGGAATTCTTCCTTGAATATGCTTCTGCTACTTCAGGGACTTGACTTTTGGTTGCAGGTCATCCATCCACAATTACCTGATTGACCACTTGGATGCAGGATTGTGGATACTGATCTGTTGCCTCTTAATTTCATGTAGCTTTGTTGGGTGGGAGTATATCACAATAATTGACTCAGTGTCCTCATTTCCTTCTCTATTTCAGCTGACCTGGCTGGATAGACACAACTCAATAAGAAAGCTTTTCCTGGACAATATAATAACTGATCTCTACATGGTATTTCTGTAAATGCATTTTAACTGTTTAGCTGCACTCAGAAGAAGGTACATTTCCTATAAATCTCTCTGGCAGTTTATGCTCAGAGAACACAAATATTTGTTGTCCATAAGTATACTGGTGGGGATCCTATATTTCACTGCCAGTAGCTCTTTCCCTATTTGTGCATATCCTTGTTCCAACTCTGTAAAGCCTCACCTTCCCTAGTCAAAGGATGGTTCTTGTGAAAGAAGTGCTCCCAGTCCCTTTTCAGAAATACACTGCAGTGTCAGCTGCTATCACGACTGATGGTATCTGAGAATGTGGCCATCTGTGATTAATTCTTTTAATCTCTCAAATGCTCATTGCTATGGCCCTGCCCAGTCCCACTCTACAGCATGTTTGTCAACTGCTGTATCGGCTCTGCTTTCATTGCAAAAAATGGCCAACATTATGCCTGGAATTTTAGGATGTTCTGAATCCCAGTCACATGGATTTGTGGGAACAGGTTCTAAATTGCCTCTACCTTGCTGGGATCTTGTTGTAACCCTTCAGTTGATAGCACATGCCCTAGGTACATTTCCTTTTCTCTTTACATTTCATTTTTTGTGGGTTTAGTTTGATGTTCCTATCTCTGTACCATGGAAGAATGAATGTAGCTTGCAATTATGGTCATTTTCTGTCTCTATATCATGCGCTCTATCTCCTATAATCAGGATGTCATCTGCAATTATCTTCACACCCAACAATCCTTCAAGTGCCTGGTTTAGTTTCCGCTGAAACACTTCAGGTGCTGGCAAGATGCCCATAGGAAGTCAGAGCCATCTATAGCAGCCAAAATGTGTAGAAAATGTAGTTAATTTACTTGACTCTTCACCTGCCTTTACATGCCAGAAACCATTGCTGATATCACATTGAGTAAACATTTGGGTTTTGGAGAGATCAGCCAGAATATTGCCAATTGGCGGCAATGAATAAGCAATTGCATCTTCTGAGGAGTCAGTTCAGTGACCTGGGTCTATGCAAATCATCAGTTTGCATGATGGCTTCTTTAGTATGAGCATGCTGCTTATCCAGGAAGTGTGAGGTTCTTCTGAGAGGACGGCTCTTCACTGCAAACTTCGATCAGGCACCTATAATGCCACTGCAAGTTTCCCCCATGGCAAACAAATGGGTGAGTCTCTAGCTCTTTACTGAAGCAAGCATCTCCCATAAAGATCTCTCCACAGATCACCAGAACAATTTCTACTTTCCAGGGTTACAGAGAATTGTTGGTGCTGCCCTCTAATCAAGTGCTTGTTTCTTTGCATTCCCCAAAAGGGTGGGTTGGTCCCTTTTCTTTACAACTGCACTTGTATGTTGATAGGTGGTATAGTTTGGGGGAATTTGATAGTGTCAAATTGCCATCTACATGATGCACTTATTGTATATTATCAGGCCCTGACTTAATGGTTATATTCCTCCTGAAGAATCACATTGCATCATGCTTCATTGAAACTCATGGGTTTTGAAACTCATGGATTTTGAGAATCAGTCCAGACAAGATAGTTCATTTGCCTGGTTAACAGTGCTCAACCTGTTCTGGAGGGATTGGAGCCTCCCTCAAAGGATCAAGGTCATATGTTGTGGGTACTCATGGATGCAGTATCGTCAGCAGCTGTGGCTGTGACTTTTTTCACCTGAGACACATATGCTAGCTGCCAGGGGAAATGGTAGCGGTGTTCCACATCCTGGTACATGGTGGTTGGATTACTGCAAGATTTTGCACATGGGACTACTTTTGAAACTGGTTCATAGACGGGCGGAAAAGGTTAGACAAAAATAGAGTTATGAGGCTACTAACTTGTGCTGGTCAACACACCCCTGTGACACCTATTTGTTGTCAACTGCACTGGTTCCACATCTGTTTTTGGGATCTTTTCAAAGTCTTGATGTTGACCTTCAAAGCTCTAAACATCTGGGTGTCAAAGTACCTAAAAGGATGTCTCCTTCCACATATACCTACCAGACTCTCAGATCATGTTTAAAGTTCCTCTTCCAAGGACCCCCACCAGAGGAAGTTAACAGGTGGCTGTAAAAGGTAGCTGTTTGGGTGTGGCGTCCTACTTATGATATTCCCTCCCCAAGGAAATTTGCTTAGCGGCCACACTGCAAGCTTTTTGGCCTCGCGCAAAGACATCCCTTTTCTCCCAGGCATTTTAGATTTTAGGCTACAGTTCAGATTTGTTTCTAATGTGCTTGAATGACTGCTTTTATATACTTTCTACCATGTTTGTTTTGCCAATTATTGACCTTGCTGTTTTTACTCTGCCCTGTTTATGTTCTTTTATCATGTGATGTACCCAAAGAATGTTGTTATTGGGTGGACTAAAATAGCCAATGGATAGTATAATTCATATAATGCTGTGTATGAATATCATGCCAACTTGTTAAGTACATGGGCTTTTGCTGTCCACTCCCTGCAAAGAACCCTGTGACGACGGGAGGGGGGCATTTCAAGAAAGTTGTAACAATGGGAGCTGCAATATTAAAGAGACTAAAGGGAACAATCATGCAAATAGTCCCATGGTTGATTTTGAAACTGTAAATCTCAGCTTTCTAGTAATTCTTGGCTATGTTCATATATGGGCTTTTACCTAGAATAAACATCATATGCATACCCATAGCATTTTCTGTCCCTTTCTAGTGGGGGTGGATGTATATTACTGTTTTCCTCTCAATTAACTCCTAGGCAATTTTCCTAGCTAAATACATAACATCTTTGGCAAAATGCCAAATAAAAACTTAAGACCCAATGGTAAATTCTACACTTACACAAGCAGCTTAGATTTTCATGTGGAAGACTGGATGCATGCCAATAACTCCCACCATAAACCCAAATGTAGGAATGCTACAAGGACATGTATTTTATTAAGAAGCTTTATCTTAGATTGCACTCTGCAGAAATGTGAAAGTTCTGAACCCAAAGCAAAAGAACAATTTATCCTACTCTTAAATTAGCAATTTATTTTATGTAACGTTATACCCCTGATGGCGTGCCGACCAGTGGAACAAACCTATACCCTTCAGTTCTACTACATGAAGTGGGATGCTGTAACCACCAGATCCTGCATAGGCTCAGCCCAGTGGTGAGGAGACGACAGGTTACTCCAAACATTCCGAAATGGTGTAAAAATAACAGACATGCCCCTTGGCCAAAGCCAAACAATCAGGGTGGCTATGATCACATTTCACCACTGCCTAGAACTCACCGTGATGAGGAAGTATCCTCAGGCAGTACAGTATGACATCATAGACAATGATGTCACAGTGCTCTCACTGCCTGAGCTCCAGTGGCACAACTAACAATGACTTTCCTGTTAGTCTCCCTTTCTATGCCACACAGCACTCCTTTAAGCAGTGTCCCAGTCTCTATACCCTCTCAGAGGTATCAGAAGCACACAGGCTGCAAAAGAAGGCCTAGCTTGGGGAGATCACTCATATTTTGCATGCAGGCGGTCCCAGGACTGGTCCATGCAAAGGATCCACTTCTCCTGCTGGGGATGATCCCTCCTAGGTTCTCTCTCTCACCCTCTCTCCATTATCACTTTTCTGCCTCGCATTGACAACTGACCGCCTCAGGTAGGGTTGGGATGAATGCTGTCAGGATCCTTTGCTCCAAGCACCCATGGGCATCCTCTTGTGCTCAGCCCAGTCTTGTAAAGCAACCCAGGCTGAGAAGAAGTCTAGGAATGATTGTGGAGCCTCGGCTGTGCAACTGGCAACCTTGTTGTGTGGCAGCAGCAACCCAAAAGGTGGCTCTAGCTGATGCAGAGGAAGGGTGCTGCTTGCATGGCAGTTGCGGGAGGGTGGGAGGGCTCCTGGGGGAGCCCCTTTGATTGAGTACCCCACCACCAGCCTTCTCCAGGGTGAGGGGTGCCTCTGCTTGAGTGGCTGCTTCTGGCAGGCAAGCAGGCACTGCTTGTGTGGCACGTGGGCCTTGACCCCTAGTGAGCACTCTGTGAAAGCGAGCTAGGGGCTGCAGATCCAAGTCCAAGGAATCTGGTGGATTCCAAACTCTGGGTGGCTTCCTTGCACACCCCCAGCCTAAGGACCATGATTCCACTTCTGCAGCCTGCACCTCCCCTGTTTCTATGCCCACAACTCTAGTTCTCATGTTCTGTGGTTGTGTGTGGACATATCAAGCTGCAGAGTGGAACACAACAGCTTCAACAGCCTCAAACGTAGCACAGACGAGACCAGCCAAGCTTCTCTGGAGAGAGAGTTCCATACCCAGGATCCTGCTACGAAGAAGCACCCATAGGGTATTCCCTAACTTCTCTGGGTCGTGGCACATGCAGAAGGGCATCTGAAAATCTTGAACTAGGAGAGAAGGTAGAATTTCAGATGCCTATTTTCTAACCCATTTAAGCCTTTGCAGATAAATACCAGCACCCTGTATTATGCCTGGAAGCAGACTGGCAGCAAGTGTTGTTGATGCAGGATATAATTGATATAAGTTCATTAATTAATTAATCATTCTAAGTGCATCTCCACACACTCCAGTTGTATGGAATTTGTGTCATGCTTGGAGATACCACTTCTTTAGAAACAACATTTTTGTGGTTATAATATGCACTGGGAATTATTCCTTATCCGAAAAGCAGCAGCTGTGTAATCTTGCACATGCTACTCAGTGGTAAGTCCCTAAACAAGGCTTACACTAAGGTAACTATGTATAAGATTGCAATTCTAGCTAATTTTGTCTGCTGTATTTTACTTGCTTGGAACTCCAAGCAGGGCAGGAGAAAGGTGACTTAACCATTATCTAACCAGCTGTAATATGTGGCTGGTGGATTGTGTTTGGTTTGGTAGGTTTTACTTGATACTGGCTGAACAAAGATTATATCTCAGAAAAGTAAAATCATGGGAAAGGCAAAGAAATATTTGCATCAGAGCTGAACACCCTCAACCTAGTTAGGCCGCCCAGCTCCAGTGAAAATTGGTAAGGATCCTTCAGAAAGACACCCATAATAGGCACCTTTCCTTCATGAGTCTTATTCGCATCAGCATGGTCACCACCTACCGTGCTTCTCCTCCTTTTTCTCATCACTACTGCCACTTGCTTGATGGAGGGCCAGTAAGCAAGCAGGCAGTGGCATCTAATGCTGCTCTCTTTACCACCACTGCTGCCTGGCAAAAGGCAAGGGAACAAGTCTGTTGAAACGTTGAAGAGGAGGTGCTCAGGGACAATCATCAGCTGGGTCCTGATGAGCAGGGTTCCACTCATGGCCACCTTGGTGCTGGCTGTACTTGTTCCAAGCTCAGAGCAGGGCCTGGATATCATAATGTGAGTGCAGAGGCACACCCAGATGCATTGTGTGCTTCGGGAGTTTGATTCTACACATGGCTTTCCCCAGCTGTTGTCTCCTTTGTCACTGTGCTGCAACAGGGCACAGTGGCTAGAAGTCTTAGACCTAAGAGGCTGTTTATCTTTATGCCTCTTTTCAGGTTAAAGTGCCTAGAGATGGGAATTTTTGCACAAAGTTTAACTTTTTGATGTTTTGTCTCTTGGCTTTGAATTCCTATCAGATAGGCCTTGCTTGTTGATAACAATTTTCAATTTTTCAATAAGAAGCTGTTGAAATAATTTGTGTGTGCTAAGTATTTTCTGGTTAGCGGTGACAGTAATATTTATTGCTGTCACCGCAACCATTTATTGCTCTTTAGCCCACTTTTGTAAAAAAGAAAGGAAAAGAAAGAAAGAAAAGGTTCTGCTTTATGAGATCAAGGGGCTCATTTACTGTAGCTTGTATTTCCCAAACTTATAAGTAGGACTTTTAGTATGACTGATAATGTTTGTTCTAGGAATAGGGAAATCTGTCAGTGTGGATTTCTTATTTTTACAGTTTTAAGTTCAGTTCATCCCAAATGTTGATATCATGCATTTTTGTGTATATTTTTCCAGTATGTGTGTCCTGTGTGCGTTTTTGCATCTTCATAGAATACCTTTCAAACATTATTTTATATAATATATGTGTTTCTATGCATTATTTTATTGGATAACTCCATTACAAAATTTGGAAAAGTGTGGATTTCAAAACAAAACTGATTTTAGTCTGAATACTTGTTTAAACATGAGAAATTCTCTATAGGAACCAGATGAAATTCTTCCATATCCATGTTTCTGTTATGTTAGTCACACTTTTATGTAGTGTCTAAGATGGTACAGGTAAAGCTTTTCTTGAGAGGAAATGAAGTAATGGACAAAAGCTCTACCTCTTGGATTTTTAGCACCTTGGATTGGTTTAAGGCATTGGACACCCATCGGAAAGAAGTGGCAACACTGCTTTTTGATTTACTAATCACATTCATACAGTTTCATAATGATCAAGCTATAGCATGATTTGCCTTAACTATTTGATTTCATGAAAAGTTCTTCATTACAAAATAACAGTAATAAGTGACTGGCACAGAAGAAAACTAATCTCCTAATTTGCTGTGCCCTTCATGTACCTCTATAGCAATGTCATTCATCTGAACTTCTAATTATCTGAACATTTTTAATATTCCCCAACCCATTCAGAGAGAGGACACTTTACTCTGCATGTTAAATAAATACCGACTCTATGACCAAATAGTTCTGCATTCAGTTTAAAGGACAGCTCCCAGTGGAAAGAATTTTGACATTCAGATAAGCTATAAAGCAGCCTTTTCAGTCTGAACTACACTTTTTAAACTGGACAATTAAAAGTATGAATACAGAAGGAAAGGCAATAAAAATGAACCATTAAGAGGATATGATCCATATTTTAAGACACGCAAAATTCCCAACCATGACAGTACTGAAGGCCTGAATAAAGGCTTCTACTTTTAGAGCTTAGCATGGGCAAGTCATAAGGATTTTAATCTCAGTGGGATACTCAGGTCTTATCTTTTCATTCTTTGTCATCTAAGGTGAGTACAAACATCACCTTTAAGTAGAAGACTCTGCATGTGGTAGAACATTGAACAAGATAAGAAATATTGAAAGGGCCAAAATAATCCTCCTTTTCTTAGCCAGAATGCATGGCTATTGGTCATTTTCTCTTTCTCTAAGCCAACTGGAATCCAAAGAATACAGATCACAGAGTGCCTGGGTACTTCTGTTCAGGCTGCAGCAGCAAAAAAATAAATACGGTGAATCAAGTACACATGTGGCATTAAGAAACAGGAGACTCCAAGGCCCCTTCCTTAAGCTTTTGCTATAAATCCTCGTACCTATATTTTATTTGGCATGCAACTTTTCCAGCTTATAACTGTTCCATTTTTCGGAGCAGTCAATTGCAATTTTGAACCCAGGAATCTTGAGAATGGTGACGGGGTCTTTCTTCACCTTACGCCTTCATTCCCAGTTTCTGTCCACAGTAACAAGGGCAGTTCTATTTTTAAGTCATTTTGCACATTTCCGGAGGATGGCGGGAGAGCTGCTTCCTGTTAAGAGCCAAATGCTCTGGGGGCAGAGGGAAACCCCTGCTATCAACAGAGCTGTCCTATTGACAAACACAGCTTGGGATTCCTGGGATAACAGGCATTGCAGAAATGGTGCATTTAAGTTCCATGCAATCAATTGCCACCAACCATCCAACATAGAATTTAAACCTGCTTAACCCCAGTGAAATCAATGAACTAGCTTTAAACATTTTTTTAGAATTGGCCCTTCAACTAGCCTTGGAACGGCGGCCTAATCTTCTACCACCCGCTTCCATGCCAGCAAAAGCTTTACTTGCTGAATCTCTGCTTGTTAAAAAACAGGAAGCAGAGCCTGTAAAAAAGAAAAAGCTGGCAACCCTCCCCAAGCATGCTTCACTCTTGCATCTGGATCGACCAGGAAGGCCTTCTGTTCATCAGACTAGAAGCGTAATGGAAAGGCCTATGCAAGGCTTCATTATCCACTTGATGATTCACCTGGAATGTAAAAAAGCAAAGACTATATCACATGGACTGGAGTCAAAAGTCCTAACCATTATCTGAAATATTATACAGCCTGCCGGCCTGGTATACCAACACCGCTCTAATCCTCAGAGCAATGATTTAAATTCAGGTTCAGTAACGAGAAGGGCAATCTTAGTTTGGGACTTTTTTTTAGAAAAAGCAAAGTTTTACATGGATTGTTTAAGGCAGCATAAAATACCAAGAAAAGAAACATATGGAATTGCTGTACAGGAAAGTGGAAAGGAGAAAAAGCAAAACATCCCCCTGCAACAAAGAGGAGATCCCCTGGGTGCAGAAACTGGTAGTGCAGGCAGATCATTTTAAGGCTTGTGCTTCGTGGTTTATATAGTTGCCTTTTAGATGACTGTATGCACTGGGGTTCAGTTCTATTGAATGTACCTTCCTTGCTTGAAAGCTTCCAAATTTAGAGGATCCCAAGGTTCCTTTGCCCTGCCAGAAGGGCCAGATGAGCTACTATTTGCTTCCCTGCCCTCAGTCGTTGGAAATTATCTCTGGAAAGCCCATTTAGTAAGGCTGCTTTGAAGAGGGGGGAGGAGGAGGCTTGTCCTCTCCTCTGTACTTTCTAGAATGCCCCTTTCCTTCTCCTCCAAGGTCACGTTTCAAACCTTGCAGAGCAGCTGGCATGGGTCTTCCCACACCAGGTACAAGCAGGGAAGGGTGAGGGTTTGATTCCAGCTCCCCCTTCTTCTGCCTCCAAGTTCAGAAGTGTTTTCCCAAGCAACCCCATGTTCCCTGGAACACATTTATAGAATAGTAGAATTAGAAGGGGCCATGAAGTCGATCAGGTCCAAACCACTGATGTTGCAGGACCCCAAGTAGTTACACCATCCCACTCTGATGGCCCTATTCTTACAGGGCCATCAGATCATTCTCGTGTGTGATGTATAAACACTTCTCATTGCCCAACCAGTATTCAGTGACGGACCTTTACTTCAACACTCCAGGTTTGTTAGAATAAGAAAGCTTTTTCCCAACCCTGATTTATTCTATTAATCTTTATTCTATTTTACTTTATTTTACATATACTTTTTTCTTCTTCCATTTTGTTTAGGTTAAATAATAATGACAATGATAATAACGAGAAAGCTTTTTCCCAACCCTGATTAAAAAACAGCCTCTATGCTTGCAGTTTTGCATTTTAAACTCATTTCACTCATGGCAGCATTATGGGTGAATGAAACAGAGTTTCTGTGTCTACTTCCCGATCACCTGCCATTCTCTGGCTGCTGGGTCCCAGGTGTTGGCCTGAGGGCCCCAACCACAGCTGCCCCGCTAGCTGAAACAGTGTTGGTTTTGAAAACCCAGTTCTCAGCTGAACTGGCGCAGAGAAGTGGAATGCATCAGTACCTGCTAAAAGACTGTCTTCTTGTGGAAGGCATAAGCCAATGCCAAATCAAACTTTTCAGCATTTTGAAATGGTATAAGCTGCATTTTTTGCACTAGAAACATTATTAAGGGTGGACTATGAAATCAAATCCCAAATGTCCATTGATATTGTTAGGTGTTTTCCTGAGCAGCTTCTCAAAATAGGGCGAGGAGCTGCTTTCCTGCTGAAATGCTGATAAATGAAGTTTCAGGTTTTTAAAAAGGCTGATAAGGGTGCAGTCTGGATGGCCATACATGTCCTCTGTAGGATCTGGGCTGATGTACCTGGCCTGGACCAGCTGAAAGATCACTCAGAAAATGTTGCTTGTGGCAGAAGAGTGGCTGAAGGAGGTACTGCATTGGAGGGTGAGGAAAGATATTTGATATTCATATCACACACACACACACTCATATAGAGATCAATCTAGCCGGGATAAAAATGTTTCAGATAAACAAACAAACAAAAAACAAATAAATAAAATGAGTGTTAAGCAGCACAAACCTTTTACATACAGTTCTTATGTAGCTGCAGCTGCCCTGCCTTTAGTGGCAGCAGTTTCTTGGTTTGCCTGCGGGACTGCCAGATCACATTTTGAGACAAAGTTAATGGCAGAAGTGGGCTAGGACACGGCCCACCCAAATACCCAGGCAGGTGAGCAAGCCAGAATTGCATCCTGTCAAGGGCCAGGGAGACCATGTGGTTCTCCCTGCCCGCTTATCTGAGTTTCTCATTCTGTTTAACCTGAATCTGCTAGGCCTGCATTACAAAACACATCTACCCTGCACCTGAGGAGGAGTTGTGCCACTCGGACCTAAGGGAAACATTGCCAGTGCAGCGTGGCAAAGTGCCAAGCTGCACCTAGCACTTCATCTGTTCTGCTCAGACGGAACACCACCCGGAGCAGGCAAGCCCTTGTGGTCATCCTTTTACATTTTATTTTTCTACAGTCTCCTGCATAGGGTCCCACTACTTAGCGCATGCTACACTGCAGTGTGATTACAACACAAGACAATGGAGGAGCTGAGCATAGTGGGCCAGCCCATGTGCACGCATGTTTGCGCTACAGTTTGAATGACTGAAACCAGAAATGAAAGTTGACAGCAGAGGAAAACCAAAACAGAGAAACAAAACATCAAACAGGAGTGCCTTCATCTCCAATGCTTCACTCTTTTCTTTCTTGTAGTCACAGTGCATGGATGGATCTTCCCCTCACTCTTAAGGAACTTCAGTGCTTATTGCCTTTTTTTTTTGCATCTCAGGATAACCAGGTTTGGGTATGTTTAGCAGACCAGCAGATTCCCATGTGCAGATGAGTAGCATATGCTACAGAAAATGAAGATAGCAGCTGGTTGCTAAAGTACATAGTCATACTTTGTACATAGTCAAACTACATAGACATACTTTGGAAAGTTGTAATGTTAAGGACACATTGGCTTCCCATTTAATGCGATCAGATACTCTATAAGGATCAATGGAATGGAGGCAAAAATGGTGTCTGGAATGCTGAATCGCATCACACTGTGCCATCAGTAAAGTGTCATTTGAAAAGAACACTGATACAACCACACAGATCATCATGTCAATGCTGGAGAATTTTTGGTAGTGTTTATTCCTTGTAAAGTTCTGTTTCAATCACACAAGGGATAAAATAAAGATGTGATGACCTTCAATGGTTTTTGCAGTTTAGGACCAGAATATCCAGAGATTGTCTTTTCCTATACATGCTTTTCCTGAATCATCTTTGAATCATCTTTGGTGCCACCACCCAACTGTTCCAGCAGCTGGATTTCTTTTTGGCTTCCTTCAATGGCGATCACAGCTCAACTCCACTCCTGTGACCTTTCATTAGCTGTGAAACTCACCCTTTTAAAGAAAATATTTGTTGACAACTGTTTCATGGAAATCATTTTAACTGTCATTGGATTTTTATCATTATATGGTAAGGGATAGTTCAAATTGGTTGCATTATGGTTTTACCTTTGTGGCTACCACCCTGAGCTTTTCAGGGGAAGGTGGGAAATAAATATTCTCAACAAACAAGGGGATGGGCTGAAGAGAACCAGTCATGCTTGAGTTCTGGACAGACACTTTGAAATTCTCCCAGTTTAAACTAAAATCTGGCTCACTATATATAGATGATGATGATGTCTGCTTCAGTAGGTGAGCAGTTGTGTAAATCATAAGATGAAATGTCAGAAGACATCTTAAATTAGGCACACTGTTAAAGTGTTTGAGAGCAACCTTTTCCCACTTTATTTTGCAAAAGAGTGGCCGGAGGTGCCGTAATCCAAATCTGTGGTGATTTGGATTCTCCCCACACCATTTCTGCATAGAAGCGGCCTCCCAAGACTTCTATTTGTTCTGGAAGGTGCTATTTCCTACAGAAAGTATGTTTTGTGGAGGTGGCAAATAGAAGGTGGGTGTGAGAGACATGTGGAAGAAAAAACTGAACTGGGAGACAGGGTTAAATCCTTCCTTTCCTGGTGGCAGCATCCTGATTTGAATCATCTTCCAGATCCTTTTTGCAAGGAAACAAATGTGCAAAACCCTTGCTTAATGTAATAAGTAGTTTGGCCTTCAAATACAGGAGCCTAAACTATTAGGCACTATAGAAATGAAAGAAATAGTAATAAAATAGAATCATCTGAGTCCGTGGGATGTAAAGGTGATCTTATACCTTTAAACATTGTAAGTAATAAATCATCTTTCAGTCCCTGTATTTCCCTTGTGATGAAAGAGGGTACATAAAACACACACACACAAAGTAAAATCCCACGTGCACTCAAAGTATGTCAAGATTCATTGCTTTAACTGTAAAAGGACCCACGTTAAGAAAAATACTGTGGCATTTCATAGCATAATATGCGTAGACAATGTAGCAAGTTGTAACTTTTTCTGTGCTTTTTTTTGGAAAAAGAATCAAATTCTCATTTCATATTAATATTCAGTATTCATATTGTATGTGGACACTATGCAAACATGAATGTTCGCATTGTCACATTGTTATGACATTAAAGATCACTGTTAGAAACTTTCATAAATTATCTATGAAGCTGTAAAATGGCTTTATCACTGGCATCATACTTTTCAGAAGTGTATTAAATATTTTTGTATAGAGTGTATCAACATAAAGGAACAAAGGGAATACATAACAGCATTTGATTATGTTATATTTATGTGCATAAATTTAGTAAATGGCATGGTTTAGGATCATGTAGCGAGATTTTTCTGGGATACGCAGAAAAGATAAGATGGCTGTTGTGAGTTTCAATGAATTAATTAGGAAAGTGAGGAAAAATCAGGAGGTCAAATTCTGTGTCATCAGGTGGAGCTGTTCCTGAGGTACATACCCAGGGAACTCAGTTCAAAGCTAAAAGCAGTGACTAGAAACCTAGGACAGCCCTCTTAGCCTAAAACATATGGCGGGAAGTCAACACAGTACATGTCACCGTTCCAAACTAAGGCCTGTGAGCAAATTTTCAGGTCTGTACCATGGTGGTATATTTACTCATAATCCTGCTTGGTTTCTCCTGCTTTTTTAAAGATTGTACTCAAAGTATGTATCAAACATGCATTTTAATGTGTGTCTTCTCTCAAAGTACATAGATAAGTAAGGGCTGGACAGAATGGAAAAGATCCATTTCAAAATGGACTGTTTTGTTCTGATGGTTGTTTGTTTGTTTTGGGAAAGAAAAGAATTGAAATTGTCACTATTTTATTTTTTCCAGAAAGTCCTATCCTAAGGTGTTTTTTTTCCATTTAGGAACATTCAAAATGGCTGCTACAATAAAAAAATGGCTGTGTCGTTTGCCATTCACTCCTAATGTCAGGTTTCTAGATGGGAGTATATATATAAACTCCAAAGATGCTTTAGTCAAAAGGTGATCCAACAGTTTACAATTCTTGGGGGGGGGGGCAAGGACAATCAAAGCTTAACAGTAGAATTCCATGCATATTTCACCAGAAGAAGTCTGTATTAAGAAATCTGTATTAAGTCTCAAATAACTTCATTGGAAAATTAGGGGAACAAAGTTGGGAGGTAACCCATTGCATGAAACAAGTCCTCCTTGAATTACTGGGTCAGGCTAATATATATATTTGGTCAAACATGTTCAGGCCTCCAAGAACTGTGTCAGAATGTTTACTAATATGTGGTACCTTAAGATGATACCCTAAGATGCCACAAGTTAGCTTAAGAGATGTCGCTTCGGTTACTTTGGCAGTATCCGAGAAGGTCATGCTGGAAGCAGGGGCTACTGCCAATTCCATCGTGTGATGGGGATCTGGCACCTCCTCTAAAAACAAGAAACAAGTGGAAAGGCCTTCTACTGACCTGTTCCAATCCAGAAATGGACATTCTTGCAGCCTCCTAAATTAATCACAAATGTTCTTTGGACAAGCAGTCATTGCCACCCTTAGAACAGAATCAGTTGTGGCCCTACTGCCTTGGCACTCAGGTGTTGCCCTTTGTATAGAACTTCACAAATACCGGCTTCATCGAGCAGATTTGCCACCTATCTTTTTCTGAATTACAACAATCCCGCTGAATTTCTGCTTTTGGTGCAACTAGGTTATTGTCTCACTCTCGAGCAGAAGGACTCACTCTTGGAGAAGACTTACCATTGCGTTCTGCAAGTGTGTTTGGCCATGATCTTCACACAGATATAAATAGGATGAATGCCTTTCAGGATTGCCCTATATGTCTCAGACTTTGTCATAAAATCCCCATTCTAACAGGAAATTTTATGGAACCAAGAAGAAAAGATACCAAACGGTGTATGCAGTAAGCCAGCAGCAGTCCAAGGCATGGCTTCTGGGTTACCATTGCTATTCACTGCCCAGTTCATTTATACAGTAGTGCTGCTACAAACACAGGGAAAAATTCAACAGTGTAAACCTGGGGAATACAGATCTGTCAGTTTCCATTCTGCTTATTAGAAAATTTGCAACTTTTGGTAAGTGCTGACTAAATGAAATTCTTGTCCGTCTATACCTGACCAAATACAATCGGTACAACTATACTGGGATAATGAAGAGGACCACGGTATAAGGAAATAGAAAGAGATGAAAGGAAAGAGATGCAGCAACCTTTGCCAATGTGCAGGAATTCCAATCCATCCTTTATGAGTGAAACATTCAGGGCAGAGGAAGGTACGTTTGTGCTTTATCTCCCATTTGTTTTTTTTAAAACCTCAAGTACTTTCTGTCTCATTGCTGAGGCAATGTTGACAAGTTGAACCCAACAACATTTTAACCACTCCCTAGCATAAACCCACACTTAGGTGTGAAGTGGGAATGATTTGGCAAATTTGCAAAAGATGACAAACTAAATCATGCCACTGAGCAATCACATCTTATGGGTTCTATTTCTTTTGTAGCATCCACCAGGAGCTTGTAGCAGAATTAACTTTTTTTTAAAGTAAGTTTTATTGTTATTTTTCTGCTAACTAACGAAAAGAAACTAAAAATCATCAATCATCAAAAGTATCAGACCTACTGGGTCGGCCCCCTGTACTTTTTTTTTTAATAGTAATCCATAAACATATTTAAGTCTATGCATAGTCCCGTTTCTCTAGCCAATAATAAAAGGAATTCCAAGTTCGATAGAAGTCTGTATCCTCTTTCTCCTTCAGAGACAAAGTCAATCTGTCCATTTCGGCACAGTCCAAGATCTTTTTTAAAATCAGTTCGTTGGTAGGTGGTTTTTCACTCTTCCAGTGTTGGACAAATGCAATCCTAGCCATTACATGTAAAATCAAATATATTGCTTGATTACCAACATCCTCAGGTACAATGCCTAATAAGAAAACTTCAGGTTTAATTATTAGAGGTTTTTGTAACATTCCCTCAAGCCATTTATGTATTTAACCCAGTATTTTTTAGCCTTGTCACAAGTCCACCACGTGATAAAAAGTACCCGGTTTATGCTTGCATTTCCAACATCCATTTGACATTTTTGGAAACATCTTAGCTAATCTGTCTGGTGATAGATGCCATCTATAAAACATTTTATACAGATTTTATTTATATGAGGTTGCTAATGTTACTTTAATATTTCTTTCCCACAGCTCTTGCCATTTCTGTAGCTCAATATTGTATCCAAAATTATGTGCCCATGTTATCATAGTTTCCTTAACTTGTTCATCTTCCATTCTCCTATCCAAAAGGAAATTATACAATCTTTTCATCATTTTCTCATCTGATTTTAAGATCACTTGGTCAAATGTTGTTAAGTCCTTATAAAAACCCCACATTTTATCATCTTTAACATATCTCGATGTGTTTGTTGGGTCCTCAGGAAATCCTGAGCTGTGGGAGAATGGCTGGCTTGAATTCATCCAGAAGATTTGAATCCAGGTCTTTGTAGTCTGTCTTAAACTAAAGGAAAAATAATGTAGCCATGTAAGATGAAAGAAATAGTCTCTCTCTGATGGAGTAATTATCTTAATTTAGCAAAATATTTCAGAATGTTTATCCATTTGTCAAGGAACTAATCCTTGATAGAATATTCGATCAAGATCCTACCAAGAGGTTTTCTTGGGAACCTTCTACAGCAATGAATGGAAGCTTGAGCAAGAATGGCATGAGTGCTACCAAGACCTTGCTGTGAAATATACAGACCTGAAACTAATTTGGACTCGTGGATCTGATCTGTGAATTTCCTTCATTGCTTCTCATCACCACAGTAGTCAGTTATGTCAGCGAAGCTATTAGTTTTGGGGAGTTGAAAACAGCGAATTTTCTTGGTAAAGCTCACACTTTGTTTAAGTGAAATGGCATGCTTTTATGATGTTTAGCTTACTTTGAAATTAATGTTGACTGAAGTTTTGTGTTCACAGCTGGGAAAAAGCGACACAAATAATATGAGCTATAAAGCTACAGCTGCCCTGCAACTGTACACCAGGGTCCCCTAACTGATATTATACAGAGAGCTAAAACTTTAACGCAAACGTATTGCATTTCATACCTTAGATAGGTTGGTTTACAGTTTTTTTTTAAAGAATACTTGCTGCAGTGAGATTTTTAAATATATTTCCTTACATCTTGCCTCCCCCTGCTGGTTGTGCAAGAAGGAATCTTTCCAGCAGAATCAAAACACTCACGTTATAGATGTCTCTGTCTCACGTAGTTAAGCAGCCTTACCCAACACAGCAGCATCCAGAGTACAAATCCTAAATAATAGGTTTGGGCTGATGAGCACCGTAGTCCAAAACATCTGGTAGGCACCATGTTGGGGGAAGCTTACCTAGTACTAAGGGCAGGCTCAGTTCCTGCTGGGCCTTAAAGTTGTTCTCCCTTATGCCTTAAGGTTAGTCTACGGCAATGCTGCACAACTTTACCCACCAATGCAGAACATGGTCCCTTGGTATGTATATCACGTCAGCAAGAGTTCAGTACTGTTCATCCTCTCTCCCTTTGTCGTTCCCTTCAAGGAAATAAAATAACAAGAAAAGAGGTGTTATGAAGTTCCAGGTACACCATCATTTATGCCTTGTGGTCAGCATTCAGTTCGGTTCTTGACG
Source organism: Varanus komodoensis (assembly GCF_004798865.1). NCBI lineage: Eukaryota > Metazoa > Chordata > Lepidosauria > Squamata > Varanidae > Varanus > Varanus komodoensis. The sequence continues at coordinate 31,831,886 of NW_025335568.1, read as the reverse complement.
AGCTGCGCAGGCATTCTCTAGGGGCAAAGAAACAAAAGAACTGGACTCTTTTGCAGGAAAAAGCTCCTGTGATAAGTAGATAATCAAGGCTAAGGACCTTGAGAAGAGCTATTAAGTTGGAACTGTCAGGATGTTGAGCTGGATTCTAATGTGAAGTTCTTTGTGTTTGAATTCTGCATCAAATTGTTCCTTTTTATTTATTCTGTGCAACGTGTATGTCTGCTTGTGCATTTTTTAAAAAATTGACAGTTTGTATGCATTTCTAAGAATTTAATATTTTTCTGTATATATGTTCATATATGCTCATTTCTGCATGGACGTTTGAACAACATGCATTTTTCGTGTGCACTGTTTCAATGCATGCAGTTTTTATGACTTGGGGTTGGGGCAAATGCATTGAGAACATTGGAAATTCATGGACTTCTTCAAGAATGGTATTCTGGTCCACATTTAGGTTTAGGTAGTGCCAATCTGGTAAGTTCACACTGGGAAGTGAACCAAATGGATTTCTCCCTGAGCCCTAGTAAGTTCAGGGTGGGAGTGCTCAGGGCCGCACCCAATAAGAAAGAAAGCATTGTTTAAAGCTATGGGTGACCAGTCCCATTTCATATCTGTGTACATTAAGTTTGTTTAAAATGTGTAAGTTATCTTCAGGAAATTCTCTCAAGGAAGCATTCAAAGATTTAAAACACCAGATACAATAAAATAAGAGTGGAATAATGATAAAAAAATATTGCAATCAAAATCAAGTGACTCAGTTATACATCAGGGGAATCAGTAAGTCTTTGGGGCTGCAATGCTGAAGCGGGCATCTACTGGAACCTAGTTCCACAGACTGGAAGAGGGTGTCCCTCATGGAAAGGCCCCACACCTCATATCCACCAGCACAACAGCTGTGGCAGAAGCAGAAGTTCTAATATTGAGCTCATAGCTGAGCAGCTTGAAGGCAGTCCCTGTTTAAGAATGTAAAGACCAGTACCAGCACTTAAATTGGGCCTTGAACATGCTGGCAGCTGGTGCTGCTGGTACAATATTGGCATCACACAATACGTGATTCTTCTCCTACTCCACAGTGATTGAGCACTTGGGGACACCTCCTATGTGTGGACGACAATCAGAGTTTATGCTACTTTTGGAAGTGACTAATGGCCAGAATCAGCACAATGCATCTGTTTCTGATGATGACCCATTATGACATCATAAGAGTACAGTTTGATAATATGTGGAGACTATGTGCAAATATATTCAAAAACAATTACTTTAGCATTGCTAGAAAACCTCACATCTTCAATGCCATTGTGGAAATATCTACTAAACATTTGATTTTAATTTGGGTAAATACATTGCCACAAGTTCTGGAATAGTGAAGCAAGTGCTTCCAGACTGACTTATTTTAAAGAACTAGCAGTGGATTTATGGAAAAAAATAGTAGAAAGATAAAGAGGATCTATTCCTTCTGTTTGGCTTCTCTTTTTCTGTCTCCCCTTCCTCTTCCCTTCCCTTCCCTTCCCTGATTGTATTACATATATTCAAGTGGATAAAAGCACCCAAAGTGCCCCCCCAGTCCACACAGATCGAAGATTGGCAGTTTCTCTAGACTGGAGGGGAAAGTATCTGGTATAAGAAACAGACAGGATAATTCTTGGGAGAAATATGGAAGATAATGCCTGAAACAGATAAAAAACAAGAACTGTACCTGCACAATTCTTGTTTTTTATGGGAAATGGGAAGGAACATGTAGACAACATTGCCAATAGTACACGTCTGCCCAGGATGAGACCATATTTCAAATTAATGTTTTATTTTGAAATGGGCTTCCCACCGTGTCTCCCATGAATAGGCTAGTAATAGAGATTGAGAAACTCATCTATTTGCCCACTAACTCAGAAAATAGCTCAGTTAATTCCAAGTCAGTTATGATCCAAATCACACCCACTGTTCCCCTAGCTATGTCACATGGGATGCCCAGGCAGTTTCCTATGACTTTTCTCCTCCACCTCCCTCAAGCCTTCTTCTTCCTTCTCATCTCCATAATCTTCTTGCTTTTCACACACAAAGCTCTTCTCTCTAAAGCTTTCCCCACCTGACTGCTGGATCTTGTGGTCATGGTGGCAGCAGGAGCTCACGTTCCTTGTACTCCTATTCAGGCTGATGTCAGAACCCCTTAGTAAAATTACATTTCCCAAGGCTACCTCAACTAGGCACACGGGAAACATCCTTGGAGGAAGTTTCCTGTGGCCTTCTGCTGCCTCCACGGCCACTAAAGCCATCAAGCAAGTAAGTGTGGGAGAGAGAAATAGCAGAAAGGGGTGGGGGGTTCTGACTGCAAGTCTGAGGAATCCATATAACTCAGAGGACTGCAGAATTTGCAGTTTGGATTTGTAGAAATCCAAAGTCATTTGAATCCCCTGAGGATTACTCGCCCATCCCTGCTGGCATCTGTGAAAATCTTTGCATAAAGCAAACATATATGAACCCCAGGATGTATAATTTTCTACAAGGTACCAACCTGGGTGGCAATTTACATTAAATTGCTATGTTTCAGTTAAATGGCACCTTAGCTACGAAAAAACTCTTTGAATACATGTTTCTTTAATTATTATTTAATTTTGTGGTTATGACTGGCTTTCAGTTAAAGAGGGTACTACTGACAAATTCAATTAAATGAAAATAGAGGACTTAATGGTCCATGCTAATGATTCATTTCATACATAATGTTTTATCATTTTTTCCATGAAAATCTGTAATGAGTGCTTAGCATGTATTAATAAATCCTTATATTAAAACCACATTAGTAATTTAGTAGTAATATTTGTTTACAAATGGTTTACAAAAATATGTTTTTGTAAGAATGTATCTAATAAATAAATCAAAAGTATAGATTTCATATAGGAAGGAAAAGAGGAGAAGCATCTGATAGATCTAGTGTCTTAGGTGAAAAGGCTTCTACCTTCTATGATATCGTGTTCTATTCTGTTCCAGATATTACAACAACTTTTGGGAGTCAGAGAGAGGATTGTGGGAAATGGCAAAACCTGGAGACACTAAATTGCATAATTAGAAGCACATTCTGCTAAGGAAAAAAACACACCAAGGTCCATTCTAATGCTGTCATTGCATAAGGTACTATTTAAAAGGTGGTGGGAAGAGAAAACCTCCATGGACAAATGTGAATATAAAAAGAATGAAACATGATTTCAGTGAAGGAAACACGAGATACATCAGGCTTCCATCAATTAAAAATCAATCAAGTGTGGGGAGACATATATTAGCAAAATGTCACTTCCTGTGTTTTTACTTGTAATCCTCTTATGTATGTGATTTTAAAACAATGCCTTAAAATGTATATTTGGAACGTACATTTTGATATATTTGAACTGTCAAGCTCTGCTTGACAGCTGGGTGTGAAATCAGGTGGATGGTTAAGTTATGAGCCACACGTTAGACTGAGATGTGTGGAGCAGGCCGTTTTCAACAGGATTTTAAGAAAACTGAATTCTGCAAGCGACCCTACCCTGAATATACAACAGTTTGGTTTGCTTTCCTGGATCAGGCCCCCAAACAAATTGTCTCTTTTTCTTAGAATCCCAGAAGGCTCAAAAGAATTTTAGGAATAACTCTAGGTTATCAGTTGAGAGACACAGAAAAACTGTCCCTTGTGTCAGGGACTGGTTAGGAATAGAGATAAATAACTCAATAAGTTTTCCTTTCTCTCATGTTCAGGTTTTTCTTTTAAAGAAACTTCAAGTTTTACTTTATTCCACAATTGCTGTTTTTCTTCTCAGGCTGCTTCCATTTTGCCTATGATGTTTTTGTAAATGTTGGCAAGTTCTTATCCAAAAAGGATCTGAGTGAAATTCCCCATCACGTGTACTCGTCAACTCAGTAGCCCTTCCTGTGGAGCCATTCTGCTTGCTGCCGTTCACCTGCTAAGGAGAAAGAGCCTTTCAGAAAGAAAGAGGTGGCAACTGTAATTCAGGATTAACATGGTTGTATACACAGGAATTCAAACTCAGAGTTGTGAAAGCTGTTCTATGCTGTCAAAGGCCTCTGCCTGGGTAGGTGAATCTGTTATTCACTTTCTATGATTGTGGATACTTTCCCTGCATTTTATTAAAATGCACATTTGGTTAAGGTCTGATTGAAAACACACAAAGTGAATAGAAATTCTAATCTCCCCTGTTCCTAATTGGTCCAGGGAGGTGTATGTTCAGATTGTTCTCCTCACCATAAAGCCAAAGTCTCACCCTTACTCACCTCACAGCTGTGGTATATACTCCATCTGAGCTCCTTGGAGGAAGTCTCAGATACAAGTCTAATATAGTTCTCCAGAAGCTGGCAAAACTTCATCTGTTTGGCAAAGCGAGAGGAAGAAGAAAAATACCAGGGCATGGATCCAAAGAATGGGGATGTGTGCACACATTTCTGTCTCACACACACATAGCTGGAGCTTTGCATTAATCTTTCTCTGTAGCACTTCCCACTGCTGAACAGGAAGGCTGCTTTTTAAACTGAACAGTAGCATGTCTGTTTGGCAGTAGGAATTGCTGCTACAGGGAAGACTGAAAGTCAAATTCCAGCTGTGCATAAGGGAAAGAAGCATGTCGACATATCTATTCATCAGATCCTGCCCAAGGCAAAATACATAAGGTACTTATTCCCTGTAGTATGTAAACTTAGTGTATTCATTTTAATTTAGAGAATACCTTACTTTATTTCAATATGAATTTACTGCGTTAAGAAGCTGTATCAGTTTGGAGAATAAGTCAGAGTGCATTGTCAGTACAAACTTTAAAAAGAGGCCTGGATTTTCTGTTCACAAATGCAAAAGCTGTGGGATTAGAGCACCTGAACTATAAGGTCCAGTGCATTCAGTGAATAAACCTCTACACACACAAACACAGGAAAGAATAAATGTGCCTATCTCAACATGTGCCAAGAGTGAATAGCAGAGGACAGAACTTCTTTCAGCCTGAAGGGCAAGTTCATCTAGGGAGCCTTGGACTGACCCCAATTGGATCTTTTTATGTTTTTATGGGGAACCTTGGGAGGCTGCACTAGAAACCCAGAAGCATTACAGGTCCCCCAAGCCCCCAAGCCAGCACTCCAGGTATGTTGGATAAAAGACTCATAGGGCTGCCTCTATGAAGTGCTTATTGGGTAAAAGATTCATAGAGAGTTCTTCATACACATTCCATCTGCACCAGATATTACATCCTATGTAAAGTGGAGGAGGAGGTCCTGTGCAAGCCCACATTCAGGTATGAATGCAAAAGCACTGTAGCCCTACAGTAGAATGAAGTGGGAGTGAACAGGCAGAAGGAGGAGTTAAAATGGACTATGCCACTTCATTCTGGAAGTGCAGCATCAATTGGATTTTGTTTTTCTGTAATGCAAAACTAATCCTTGTTAATTTTTTTTATTAATTTAAAAATGTAGATAACAATTGAAAGAAAAACATACAGTAAAATTTTAAAAATACATAAATATGCAATTAAAATGAACCATGAAAAACACTGTACATCTCGCCACTAGGACCACTGGATACATGTTAAAGTTTCTTTTAAAAATTCTTTCAAAAAGCTTTGTCCCCCTTCAAAAATTTCATTGACTCCTCTGAAGTTTCAAATCCTTTCCCCTTTTTAAACACGCAATCAAGAAATGCAACCCAAATATCATTGAAATTATTCTTTTCACTTTGATATCTCAAGCTAATTTGTCATTAATAGCCAGATTCCAAACTTCTCTATACCATTCACTCAATTGATTGTTTTACTTCACAATTCTTTGCTATAATTAATCTTCTAACTATGTATCATAAATTTTACTTACTATCTCTTTCATCCACACATTGGCTTATTTTTCCTTTTCTACTATCATATCTTCAAACTTAGTATAATGTCTACATCTGCCTTTTTTCTTTAACCGATCTTTAGTTCAACATTCTAGTTGAATCACATTAAACCAAGTTAATAAAACTTGTTCTTAAAGAAAAGAGAAAATATCCTTTAAGGACTTTAAAGAAGGGACTTTAGACTAGGGATAGGTGAGGCTTTTCATTTCAGCTCAGTTTTTATAGGAATTTACCAACATCCACACATTTCTTCATTTTTCGGATATAAAGAACTTGACACTGAAAGTATTCAGTGGGGGATACATTGCAACAGATCTCTTCATCAATCCAAGCTTTGCATTTTGAGTGCTCAGCTCTTAACAGTCTCGTTTTGTGTCCCTGGCTGGTTCTAATGCCAAGTCATGGTTGCCACTACTCTTTTCTGACATGATCCTCATGTTTCTCTGCTATTTGACAAGCCTGGTACTGGTTATCTGGCCTGTGCACATGAGGTGGAATTTCAATTCTTTCTGATAAGGGTTTACCAAAATGCACATGTTTCAACATAATTTGGAAATTTAAAAAATGGAGGGTTTTTCCCCTGTTCAAACCGAATGCAGGGGATAAGTGAAAATGGCAGGTCTGTCGAGTCCTATGTTATCCTGAAAATGGGTATATTTTGAAATGAATACAGTTTCATGTTCATAAAAACGCACAACTCCCTTCAGGGGAATGGCCTCTACTGTTCCAGACTGAAGGTGTGATACGTCCTGTGCAGGACCATGTAAACCACCCTAACCCCTTACCCAGTTCCGAACTATACTGAAATTCTCCTCCCGATGGCAGTGGCAGCAGCAACAGCAAAAGCTCAGTTGTCAGTGAGATGGGTCAAGGCAATGTCTTCATTTCCTCAGATAATGGCTCTTCTTCATCCCTTTCATCCAACCAGGGCTGTTTTTCTTCTGGGGCTGGGGAGGCAATTCAAGGGATGGGGAAGAGATTCCTTCAGTTTACATTTTGATGAAAACGTACCTATTTTCATACTTCGAGCTACTATGTGAATCAAGCTCAGTTTCCCTTCAAACTTCCCACTTTCCCGCATTTTCAGTAGACTTTTCCAAGCAAAAACTGTATACAAAAATGGATATATTAGGAGAAATGTGTACAAAGTGTTCATTGGTTACGACAAACTGAGCTTAAGCATGGAGGATTTTTCAACATTTGGGGCAAAGTGAATGTAAGACTGAAGAAATCTGAAATGGGCAGACTTGTCAATCCCTGTTTCAAAGCTTTCCAAGCATTTCAGTCTGTTGGATTGCTCTTGCAGAGTCATCTTTGGGCTTTCAGACAACTTTTTATGAGACTAGGCTGTAAACTAGCCTCTGTCTCACATCTTCCTGTTGCACGTTTCACATGTTCGTAGTGAAAAAGGGAGAGGGACAGAAAGAATCAAGTTGTCTGATGGCTCTTTGTTCTATTATCCTAAACAATTCAAGGACTTCTTAGCTTGAGGCGCTCCTTATTCTAATTATTTATTTTTACCCCAGAAATCATACTATCAGAATAACATATTCTGCTTAACACTAGCTCTATTTCCTAACTCCCCTTCCTTCATGGGAGAAAAAAACTCCCAAATAAAAGGGATTATACATTGGAATCTTGAAGACAGGACGAAAGCACCAGCAGAAACCAGGCATGGCTTTAATTTCTTAAAGCTATTCAACGCGTCCAGTGTCAAATGATAACAGAGTGCCAACAAAACTTCATGTGCATGTGCATGAGAAATGGATCTAATCTTGTGTCTTCCTCCACCCCAAGGCTTTCCTCTCTCCATTTCTACTTCAGCAGTTCTCCAGCTGAAGACGTGTGCCTTCTCTGTTACTCAAGCACTGGCTCTGCACGATGGGCTGATATGTTTTTTCATAGTTTATGCTGGCCAGTGTTGCACAATCAAGGTCCTAATTGTGAGGTTGTCTGGCACTGCTTAATGTTTCAGACACCCATATGTTTGGCTACAGTTGTATGTGCTTTGAAATCACCAGTGTTCTTACTCTCCCCCTCACTCCCTGTTAATAGAGTCAGAAGAGATTTGCATTACATTTTGATGCATGTTTTCTCACATGTAAGCCCTGCTCTGTATAATGAGGTTTAATCCCCAGAAAGTGTTTTTAGGATAGCAGCCTAGGAGAGAAATGTCAGAACAAACACCCTCCAGTATAGTAGTATTATAACTATCCTTTTTGCTGTGGGGTCCAATGCTCATGAATGACGGAGGCGCCACATGAGGTATTTGTGGGGTTCTTGTGATCCCTCATGCATTGAAATTTGTGAGCCCTTTTCACAATGTGTTGACCCTAGAGCCCCTCCTGTGTTTTCCAGCCACTCTCTCTCTCTCTCTCTCTCTAGTGTGAGGAAAGGCTGCTATTAAATCTTAAACCACAACATACAGGAACAAATGCTTCCCAAGAAGTCGCCATTCTGTTATAGTGCAGCTATTCCGCATCACCACCTTGTGGTTGGTTAATATAGTATACAGCAAGGCAGAGAAATGCAAGCACCAAGAAAAAAAGAACTCATGCAAAGGACCCGTTTTTCTTCCAGCAAAGAAAGCAAATGAAGAAGAAGAGTCCTCAGTAAAGCAGAAGGCTCATCCTCTCTTGTGCAGAAGCCCTAAGTCCTCTTGCGTGTGGTGAGGAGCTTGTCTCTGCGTAAACATGCCTGGTCTCAGGTGTGCATATTCAGACAGTCATTGGAGAAAATGCTGATAGTATCCATCTTTTGCTAATGAGCCCAGCTGAAATGCAAGCAAGTTATTAGAAATGGATGGACTAAGTACAAGTGAAATATATTCATAAAATTGCTTTTAATCAGTCAAGTCTTTGAATATATTTCTTTCTTCTCTGTTACAAAATATATGGTTTTATTTTTTTGTTTTGGTTTGCTTTTTTTAGTGCATAAACAAAGATCATAGAGCAGATTGTAAACCAGGTGAATTAGGTGTCTGTTTACATTTGTGTTCCACACATAGAATGTATCATTTGCTAAACAATTCCCCAAAGAAATATGTTGCAAACTTTTGTGTTTTGGGGAAAAAAACTCATACACACAAATAGATCTGATAACAATCTGTTGGCATTTTTAAAATTTCTTTCAGATGTTGAAGGTCATTTCATCTGCTTTTGCTCCTTAGATTCTTCTTCTTTGTTTTAGCTGTCGCTATAATTTTCATGTCACAGTCCATTTTTTTCTTTTACACTTCATTGATTTAATGCTCATCAAATATATTATTTGATGATATCATTTTAATTAACAAAAACACAATCATGGTTTATTTAGACTGATTTTAAGAATATATAAGAATAAGCATTGTAAGCTTCGTACCTTTCTGAGAGACAGATTTTTAAAATAGTTTGAAATTACATTTGCAATATAGCTAAAAATCCAGTGGAGTTTCCCGTTCTTTAGTACATGTACATATGAGATTAAGGGTGCAATTCTACCCTTGTAGAGATATCAAAAAACCCTACCACTCCTGACATGGAAGCTGTTGCATTCCCCCCCCCCCATGCACATGCATATGACTGTATATTGCAGCAGCTTCTGTACATCCAGTATGAAATTTTTTATTTGGATACATAACAAAGATTTCACCAATTCTTTTAGCAAGTTTTCTGTGAGAGAGCAAAGTATTTAAGTTAAAGGTGTGATCCTATGCATATTTGGAAGAAAAGAGTCCTAAGATCTCCCATACTGGCTGGGAAACACTGAGAGTTGTAGGACTTTTTCCTGGCTAAGCATGCCTAGGATTATGCCCTGAATTGGCTTACTGAATTCCTGTGGCAAGATCCACCTTTTGTTTCAGAATTCTAACATGTGACCCATGCAAATTATGAGCCCTCCACAGGCATTCACATCTGTAACCAAGGAGGGCGCATGGAAATGTCCACTGTGGCCCTACATCCTTCATCCCCGACCCGCCTGCATGGCACTATCAGGGCTCCCCCCGTGCCCACCCCTGCAGAGAACTGCATCTGCATCCAGCTTTTAAGTTCAGCCACATTCAGCCACATTTCAGACTTTCCCCATCAAAGTCTGGGGAAAAGACTCCTGCACAAATGCAGATGCTAAATACTGGCACTGGAGTGTTTTCTGCACACAGAGGGAAGAATGCTCGAGGTATCTCCCTCCCTGTTGGAAGAGCAGCCTCATATCAAACCACTGTAGAAACAGGAAGAACTTCTGAAAGCAATTTGCAGCACAAGCTGGTGTGAGTGCGAGTGTGTGTGTGTGAGCGCTATTCAATGGGGATGCAAAATCCAAAGAAGTTCACTAGATCCAAGCCAAGCAGCATTTAGCCTATACCAGCACAGGATCAACATGTGTGTTGGCAGCTGCAGGAAAGCCTTCAGATATGGGACTACAAGCCCCATCTTCCTTTACCTTTGGTCATGCTGGCCGTGACATATGCGAACTGGAGAACAGCTACACTCAGGGGAACACAGATTTTCCATCACTGCCTTAGAGAGCCTTGCTTTTGCACCACACAGAATTCCCATGACCACCCCATTGCTTGAATGTTAGTGCTCTCGCAAGCCAAAGTGCTCCTTGCGAACATTGGAGACCAGATATCCAATTGGTAAATCGTGGCATAAATGGTGTCATCTCAGACAAGACCGTATTCTCGCTGGATAATACAGATGAGAGCATTAGCTTTCTAACATAATTTCATTTCTCTTTTGCCAATGCAAGCTTTTCATAAAAGGAACCAAGTCCCAGCAGTCAGGGCCAGTATTAGCAAAGCAAATTCCAGTAGAGTAGTCCTGCTATTCTTTTGCAGAAGAAACAACAAAGAGCCTTGTGACACCTTAAAGAATAACACAATTATTCTGACATAAGCTTTTGTGGACTATGATCCACTTTATGAGACACATTTCATATCGATATAAAGGAAACATTCAGAGCTTCTGTACATGAGCCATTTATTACTCGGGGTTGCTTTTGGGTTCTGTAGATGAAGACATGACCCTCCAATTTAACTTTTGCTGTAAAATAGCACTTTTGGCTTTATTTTTTTTTCTTTTTTAAGAGCAGGTAAAATGAGGCATTATTTGTGAAAATGAAAGGAAAGCTTTTTCCACATATATTTGTGCTATTATGATTTCCTACACTGCCACCTAGAAGTTGCAGAAATTTGGGGAAGGCCTTATATAGTGCTGCAAGCTCATTTCTGTGATAAAAGTGAAGGCAGATAAAGTGGATTAACCAGTTCAAAAAGTAATGTTCTCAGTAGTCCTACGGGAAACCTAATTTCTCTTAGAATTTTATTATTATTCAGTGCTTTTTTTGTAAAAAATCAGTGCCGGAACTCACGTCTTGGGGTCACACTTTTACACAATGGTTGCCGCCAGCAGTAAGCACTCAGCATGCGACCACACTACCACAATCACAATCAGTGCCGACAATCAGCGCCTACACACAAGCAGCCCGCAGGCACTATGTTAATGATTTCTGCCGTGACCTGCTACACCCAACAGGGCGATTCACAATCACTTGGACAAATCTGTCAAAAAAGGTGCCGGAACACTGTTCTGGTGCGTTCTATGACAAAAAAAGCCCTGATAATAATAATAATTCCTTGATTCAATTTTTATGCATGATCCACACTGTAGGAATAAAATAAGCAGAACCACAGAGGTACAATTCAGGGATGCTTAGCACATTTTTTCTGCGGAAGAACCTATGCTTAAAAATATGTCCAGATTTTGATTTTTTTAAATCTAGACTATTTCATATTAAAACCGTTTTGGTAATACCATATTCCTGACTATCTAAACCTGGCAATATTTTTTTAATCTGCTGCAGGGGTTCTCCAGCAGGGTTAGCTCCTAGATTGCAGAGTGCTGTGGTCCCTTGCTTTTATTTTGCTTTGTTGATGCTGTGTTGATTTAAGTGTTGGCGGCATTGTTGCACTGCCTTGAGAGCCCTGGTGGGCTAAGGTAAACAAACAAACAAACAAACAAACATGACTCATTGTGGTACAAGATCTCAATTTACTTAACTCAGAAAAGTCTTGTGTCTGTCTTTTATACAACCTGGCGGAGCCCCTTCCTTTAAAAGTCATACCACACTGGCATATGGGCATCTGCCCATATCCTCTATAAACAATAAGCTGCCCACATAGAAAACAGCAACGGCAGCAGCAACAAACACCCTATGCATTAAAAATACATTGCAGGCATCACGACTTGCAAAAGGTGCCTAGATATTTGCATTATTACATATGAAAACAACTGAATGACATTTCACTGGATTGTTTTGGCCAAAAGAAATATACCGGTGTTGCTATAGGATGTGAACTGGCAGTAGACGCATGTAACACTCACTTAAACAGCCAATTAATCATAATGATTAATTGTACCCAAAAGAGGAAAAGAATACCTGAGTAAACCAAACTTGCATGGTCACAGCATAAAGGTCTATGGTGAGTTTGTGTATGTGTGATAAGGATCACTTAAGGCAGGTTGTAAAGCTTGAGAAAAGTGCTAGCTAGTTACCCAGCAAAAACGCTTGTGGAAACTATTGACCTTTGGATTCCTGTGCTAAAGGATGTATAAACACTGCAATGTTTTCTGGCAGGTTTTCCCTGATAACCTGCTGGAAGAGGCACAGAATATCCTGAAACCATTTTATATGCACAATTTAACAATTATGTGGTCAGGGTAGGGATGATTCTGTTAAGCTGCTGGGCTGTAGCCACAGATGCCTCGAGTCTTTACACATTGACAAAAGAAATATAAATCCTTACCCTGTGTTATGTATATCAAGACTAACTCAGCCCACCTCAGACTTCCCAAGCTAATGCTAAATTTGGGGAAAGGCCAGAAAAGGACACACATCCAAACACAAGCTCATGGAACTGTTGCATCTCCAAGAAATCAAAACAACAGATCTCTCCAAATGACAAGATTAAAGTCTGTGTATTCTTCAATTTCACGCACCGCTGTGATGCACTGGTAACTCCTGAATGCATAGAGACAGTCTCTAATGAATGCAGGGACACCAGCACATAGATAATTATTATGATCACAGAAAGACTATTGCATGGAATCATGCTTCCACATTTCATGTGAGAATCACGCCCAGACACAGGAGCTTCTTCATGCACACCAGAATCTTCCAGAATACCCATCATCCCATCGCAGGCAAGACTGGGTGGACCACAGAAAAAGCTGCAGGCAGTCAAAACGTATTAAAATCAAAAAGAGACTTGAGTGCTGATGTAGGCTCTAATGATGGCCAAGGAACGTAAGCATGGCTTGCATACCTTTTGGTTCAATAGGCCTGTTTTCCATATAACTAAGAACATTGAGCTGTTGTTCTGAACAAATAAACAGCCTTGTCTCAGTGGGGTCCCATTCAATTTGTTGACCTAACCTAAAGTTCCTTGAGTATCTGCAATCTAAGCAAACACTAATAGGATTACACACATGTTTACATTGTTGGATTATTGAGCACCCAATGTTTCATGGCTAAATGTGCAAGCTTGCTCCAACGAGAGGTGGGGAAATGGGTTGGCTCCAGAACGTTCCTTCAGAGGAGCAAGGGCTCCTTCCAATTTCTGAAAGGGCCAAGATTCAAGGGAGAATTGCCAATCCTTCCTTCACCCTGCAGCCACACAATCTCCTACACTGTGTTCCCATCTCTCAGATCTTATTTCTTGGGGTATGGGGACTGTAGAGAATGAGTGAAAGGAACATCCTCCCACCTCCTCAATTCAGAGAATCTCATGGTTGGAGTTCTGCTTAGAGGAACTCTGGATTTAATCCATTGTGGATTATATTGGTGCTTGGCTACAATGGGGGACAGGATGAGATCTAATAAACTGAAACTCAAACCAGACAGTATTGAGATGCTGTTAGTGGGTGGTTCTTAAATGGAAGGGGCTCAATTTGTTCTGGATGGGGTCACACCCTCCCTAAGGAAGCTGCTGTATAACTTGGGAATGTTTTTCCACTGGAGACTCAGGTGGCCTCAGTGCCATGCAGTGTCTTTCACTTACTTTGGCTACTGACTCAGTTATAGGCAGGGATAAACATGGCTTTCTTTATAACCTGGTAACCTCAGTTGAAATTATTTCCATGTGCTCTATGCTGGGCTGCTTTTGAAGGCAGTTTAAAAGCTGCAGCTTGTGCAAAATGCAATGGCCAGATGCATAAGAGGGCCATGAAGGTCCAAACATGAAATAGTGTTATTGCCTGCTTGCATTGGCTGCCTGTATGCTTCCAAAAGCAATTCAGAGTGCCAGGTTTGACCCATGAAGCCATACATGGCTTGGGACTGCAATGCCTCTCCCAGTAGACACCTGCCTGGACACCACAGTCAACATCTGAGCCCTCCCCCTGGCACCTCCTTCAAGGGAGGCCTGTGGTGGTCCACTGATTACGGAATGTCTCTCCAGGGAAGCCCACTTGCACCAACATTGGTATCCTTCCGTGCCTGGTTAAGCCCTTCCTCTACAGTTAGGTGTTCAACAACGTATGATGAGCCTGTCAGTCAGCTCATGGGATTGATTATTGCTAATTTTTATGATATATGTACTATCTGTTTATATGTTTCTGTATTATGCACAAATGCCTTTGAATTGTGGTGCTGGAGGAGACTCCTGAGAGTCCCTGGGATTGCAAAGAGATCAAACCGGTCAGTCCTAGAGGAGATCAACCCTGACTGCTCTTTAGAAGGCCAGATACTGAAGATGAAACTCAAATACTTTGGCCACCTAATGAGAAGGAACAACTCATTGGAGAAGACCCTGATGCTGGGAATGACTGATGGCAAAAGGAGTAGGGGCTGGCAGAGGATGAGGTGGCTAGATGAAGTCACTGGGGCAGTGGGTGTGAGCTTGGGTGGACTCCAAGGGATGGTGGACAGGAGAGCCTGGAGGAATGTTGTCCATGGGGTCGTGATGGATTGGGCACAATTTTGTGACTAAACAATAAATTATGCACACAAACTTTCTTTTCATCTCTGAAAACCATGCAGAGGGCTTTGGCTACTGGACACTACAGAAATGTAAAAGGAAACAAAGAACATGAATATCATTTCAGGTGATTTATCTCTCTCAGCAGCATCTGGATCATCCTTAAAAGAAAGTTACATTTCCTTAGACTTTTCCAATGCAGCCCAGCCCAAGCAAATCTTCTGAGTCAGTGTGTGGTCCGGTGTCAAGCTAGGACCAAGCCCTACACTGCTGTGGAGCTGACTGGGTGACCCAGGGCCAGTCATTCAACCCGACCTACAGAGTTGGTATGCAGGTGAAATGGTGGGGAAGGGGGACATGTATGCTGCTCTGACGGCATCCGGCAAATGTAAATAAATGAATACTCATACAGGGATAGCAAAAATTGTTGAAGGTTCAGCTAATCATGCATGAATGTCATAATATGATCCTATAATTATCAAGTAATTAACATGCATAATACCTACCTAATAAGAGCATAGGATGCATTCACCCTACTGTTAGTAATTTATTTAAAAGAGTTACCATTTGGTTAGAGTAAAAGGGGAAAAGCGTACTTCATTTGGTGGCCTTGGATCAGTGCTAAAAAATTATGAAAGATAGTTACTTTTAATTATCTATGTTTACAAAAGTTCTCTTAACTGGGATATGTTCACCAGTGTTAATCTGAAGGTCAAATCTATGGTTCTTTCGGTATACATATTTGTGCAGCAGCGATATTAAGAAAATGAAATGACTCAATAACCTAAACAGAGAATTTCCCACAGAGAAAACCTAGAAAGAAATAAGCTATCGGATATATTGCACTCAGGAGGGAAAGCAAACTTCAGTGACAGGTCAGACAAATGCATTGCCCCGTTGACATCTCGTGAGGACTTCCCATCAATAGATAAATGTGGTGTGTCTTTCTCTCCATATGCAGGAGCCATTGGGAAGTAGAACTACTTTCAAAAGATTAAAGAGCAAAACAACAAAATGAAGCCTAGATAGCCAGGTATAAAACACAGAATAGATATGATGCTGATAAGATGGTGCTTGTTGTCCTGCACTTTGTATCATATTTGTGATCCTTTTCAATTTGCTACAATCCTGCAAACAGGAGGGGTCACACATGTAGGTTCCCTTTTCAGTTACCCAGCTCCTACCTTTAGTGCTTCCATGATTCCTGCTTTTTCAGGAAACCTTCAGTGTCCCTGGATCCTCCTGCAGGCATGTTGGGTGCTAACATCCAAACCAGGTCCATGCAAATGTAATTTGCACAACCAACCAAAAGCAACAAAGACTTAGTGCTGCAGTCAAAGTTGTTATTACATGGGGTGGGCAACTTGTGCCCTGCCCCCCAGGTGGTTTTTGGCCTACATCTTCCATCATCATTCACAAATGGCTATGAGAGTTGGGACATAGGAGATATATAGGGCAAAAGAAGTCTCTGAAATTTTATATAGTGGTTTATGCCTTGGCAAGCTTATGTTTTGGATAATCCATCCAGGATGTAATTCTGTAGTTACTGAACTCAGTGAGGCTGCATTTTGTGGACATATGGATAGGATCACACAACTGGTTTTTCATTCTGAGATACACATACATTAGCTGAAAGTAAAAAGCTGCAGTATCTGTTAAGTTCAAGTTAAAGCTTTAGTGAACATTTTTCTTTTTCTTTCTTTTTTTCTGATATGAAGTGAAAGAAATCAATATAAAATGGTTGACATTACCAGAACATGAGACAGAAACTTAATTCATTTAAAGACATTTCTCTGTTCTTTCCCATGTTGAAACCAACGTTACGAAAAGGCTCAAGGGAAAGGTGTGACAAATACTTGTGTAAATCCACCAGAGAACTTGAGTTATAGGTGATATAGAAATGCAATAAATAAATACATACATAATATCGGTATCAATGATAATCAATATGGGTATCAATAAGAGACCTCTCTCTCCCTCCCCCCCCCGTGTGTGTGTGTGTGTGTGTGTGTGTGTGTGTGTGAGAGAGAGAGAGAGAGAGAGAGAGAGAGAGAGAGAGAGAGAGAGAGGCAGGCAGGCAGGCAGGCAGGCAGGCAGGAGAAAATGTTCTTCTTTAAGACGAGTAAATGAATTCTGTCTTATTTCTCCTTTGAGCCTTCCCACAAAGGTGGTCTCAAGTCAACAAGGGACAGGATGGGAAAGTGCATTTTAAGGTATTACTGCATTACTTTTCGGTCAGCAGGGAACACTTACTGGGTTTTGTTATTGTATTTCCACTTAGAGAAATATTTACACATGCAGAAAAAAGTGTTCTCCGGTCTTCACAGATAAGAATGTTAATAAAACCATTGATATTCTATATTTATGCATGTATTTCGGAGAGGAAGAAAGTGCTCATCTATTCTACTCAGTGTAAAAGTAAATACACGGGGATCCCAAGTGTATGCATTTTATTTTATTTTGTTCTTACGAGAACAGGCCCTCTTTAGATTGTCAACAATGTCTTGATTCCACTGGCAATATCCAGGAATAGTTTTAAGGTGGCTTCTTACAGTTTTAGCAGTTGTAAAAATTCCTGCTATGGAAGTATAGGATTTAGGCCACAGTCTTATGCACATGTGGGAGACAGTCCCAGTATCCTAACTGGGAATTATTTCTGAGCAGACCTGCACAGTATTTCCACCTGGATTCCAAGCAGAACAGCCCTTATCTGAAGACCAAATTATATGCACCCGTGGAGTTCCCCACACGTAAAGGGTGTTCTCTTCTTTCTGACCAGTGATGTTTTGGCATCACATCCCAATAGTTTATTTTGAGACAAGGGTCCATCAGCAGAAAACACAAGCAAGAGCAGGAGCGCATGTGCAGATATCTCATGGGAGTATTTAGTTGGTGCTAACCAGCCAAAACATCTTCCGTTCCTTTCATATGATGAGATGGAGACTAACTTAGTGGCATGGTCTGATGGCATTACTTGGCCTCTCTGACACTGACTTGAGTATATTTTCATGTTTGCACCCCGTCGTTACCATTCTTATACAACTTCCAGCACATTGGCAGTCTTCATGTTAAAGGAAATGTAATCCACAAGTCAGGCCCATGCTCAGGTCTCTTGACACTTGCCATCCTCACTGCCCCTGCTGATTTTTATTTTAGGTCAATATTTTAAAATATTTCCAAAAATGCATTAAAGCTTTAAAGACAATAACAGCAACAGTCACCAGAAGACTGGCTGGCTGCACCATGGAATGTTCTGCAAGGATTCCAAATGAAGTTTTCTGTTCTGGAGGTCATGCCCCAGCTCTGCTTTGGACTTTGCTTCATGAGCAAACGACTTTCTTTCAGTCTAGCCCTGCTGGCTTCTAGGAAATGACTGTTCTGTGACCAGCCATATCTTCCCTGCCATGCAGCCATTTAATGAATGGGCAAGGTGCCCTATTGCAGCCATTTTGTAAGAATGGTCCCAATGCCCTTGAAGTTCCAAAGTTGCGGAGCCCTGGTTTGTGATGTTGGCACACAGGATGCTGGTGGGTATCCTTCAGCCAGCAAGGCAGCAGTTTCAAACTCAGGACATAGAATATTCTGACCAGATGGAGAGTAAGCCCTGGTCACCCAGGCTGCTCTCCTGGCAGAGGCTCAGCAGTAATGATAGCGCCTAATTTGTAAGAAGCTAAGAGCAGAGTTTTGCATCATTCCTTGCTGTCAGGTGAGAATTATGCCACACCAAGCACTTCAGGGGACAGTATGGCAGTACTGATGGATGGTCCTTATTTTCTGGCCTGGGCTAGGGGATGAACACCCCAGTCCCCAGTTGCTGGAAAGGTGTGGAACACTAATCAAATCTGAATAATGTTGTTCTCTTCGGAATTCCAGCTAGCCATTTCTCATTATTTTTTATTGTGCAACACACACACCTCATTAAAGAGAAGAAAGAAAAGAAACAAAACTGAAACATTATAGCTAAGCCATCACCTTTGAATGATACTGTTTTCTACTCTCTTCCCCCAGCCTAATTTTTCTATCACCCATCTAAACACGCTCTCTCTCTCCCTCCCACACCTTTGTCAGCCAGCATGACGTGACCACTGAGCGTGCTTAGCTCTCACTGAATATTCATCACCCCAAGTCAGTCTGCCTGCCCCAGTAGAAGAAGCTTTGGCAGCAGCTACAGCTGTGAATCTTCTTGAGCGCATCTCTACCAGCTTTGCACATCTGGATCCTGCAACGTTTGCCAGTATTTATTTATCTATTAAATTTGTTCAAAGGTTGCCCATTAGCATCAAGCTTACAATAACAGGACCAACAGGTAATTTAAATAAAATAATACCATTAAAGAACAAAAGATAAAATAACATATAAATAATGAACAAGAATAAAACTTAAGTTAGTATATTAAAACTGGTTCAAATTGATGCAAAAATATTCTAAGTGGTGCCATAGGTGTACTGGAAAAGAACCGTTTTAGTCAGGCACCTAAATTCAGCAAAGTAGGCACCTGACAAATCTCTGATGGTATTGCATTCCACACTTGGGGTGCCACCACAGAGAAAGCCCTCCTCCTTGCCTTCCATCTTTCCCCTAACTTCCTAGGGAGAAACTGCTCCAGCTCTGTCAGGTTGGGTGGTGGGAAGCACTGGTGAACTGACACCTGACTGAGATTTGACTGAGAGCTGGGCCTTGATTGGGCCACTCCAAGACATTCAGGTTTCTGTTCTGAAACAACTGCAGTGTTACTTCAGCTGTGTGTTTGGGTCATTGCTCTCCTGGAAGGCAAGCCTCTAACCAAGTCTAAGGTTTCTTGCAGAGTAAAACAAGTTTTCCCATAGAATTGCTTTCAACCATCTTGCCCTCAATCTTGACCAGTTTCCTAGTCCCTGACCAGGAAAAGTATTCCCACAACATGATGTGTCACTGCCATAGTGTTTTATAGCAAGGCCAAAAAAGTCAATTTTAGTCTTGTCAGACTAGGAATCCTTTTCCACAGAAGAGCACAAGAGCCATGTAATTATCAGTCAAGTATTCCATTTACACAGTGGTAAACCAGCTGCCAACAGGATTTTACAAGCAAGATATAAATCATAAAATCATAGAACAGTAGAGTTGAAAGGGGCCAAGAAGGTTATCAGGTCCTCCATCTGCTAGTGCAAGACGCTAAGTTGGACTGTCCAACTGAGAGGAGTGTCCAGGCATTTCTTGAAAGTGTCTAGTGTGGAAGAGACCACAACCTCCCTAAGTAGGTTCTATTGTCATACGACTCTAACAGTCAAGAAAGTTTTCTGGCTATCTAGCCAGAATTTGGTTTCCTGTAACTTAATTCCATTATTCTATGTTCTGTGCTCTGGAATGGATGAGAAGAGATTTTGTCCTTCCTCTTTGTGTCAGCCTTTCATGTACTTGAAGAGTGTTATCATGTCATCCCTCAATCTTTTCTTCTCAAGGCTGAACATGCCTAGTTCACTCAATATTTCCATGTAGGACTTAGTTCCCGGTCCCTGGATCATTCTTGTTGCCCTCTTCTGAACCCTTTCCAGCTTTTCTGCATCTTTTTAAAACATTTGTGCCCAGCAATGGACAAAGTACTCTAGGTGAGGTCTGATTAGTGCTTAGTATAGGGGAACTAGTACTTCACATGATTTGGAAGTGATAATACAACCTAAAATAGCAATGGAACCAGTTGCCAAGAGAGGTTGTGGACTCTCCCACACTAGAGACATTCAAAGTGAAACTGGACAGTGTATTAGCTATCCCACCCAGTTTTGTGTTGTCTGAAAATTTATGTTCCTTGTACTTCCTCATCCAATCATTAATAAAAATGTTGAAGAGTACTGAGCCTAGGACAGAACCTTGTGGAACCCCACTAATCACTTCTCCCTAGTTTGAAAAGGTGCCACTGATTAGCATTCTTTTGATTTTGATTTTGATTTTGCAGCCAATTGTGGATCCAACTAACAGTTGTTCTATCTAGCCCAATTTTTGCTAGCTCGCTAATCTGGATGTCATGGGGCACTTAGTCAAAGGCTTTGCTAAAGTCTAGGTGGATTACGTCCACAGCATTCCCACAGTCCATTTGGGAGGTTACCCAGTCAAAAAAGGAAAATAGGTTAGTCTGGCAGGATGTTTGTTGTTGTTGTTGTTGTTTTTTGAGAAAAAGTGTTGGCTTCTAGTAATCGCTACATAGTCTCCAAGGTTTTTGCTGACCAATTGTTTTATAATTTACTCCATATTTTTTCCAGGGATTGATGTCAGACTGACTGGTCTGTAGTTGCTGGGTTCTTTTTTCCCTTTCTTAAAGATAGGGGACATTAGCCCTTCTCCAGTCATCTGGCACTTTCCCTGTCCTCCATGACTCCCCAAAGGTAATAGGCAGTGGCTCTGAGAGTTCTGTCCTCTTTTACAAAGAACAGATCTCTCACTGGAAGGGTTCCCTGCACAGGACCCGTTTTGATTTATTTTTATTGGTTATATGTTATTGTATTTCTGTATTGATTGTTTTTAATTGGATTTTGATTTTAATGTTGTAAGCTGTCCTGCGATGTTGTCATGAAGGATAGCATATGAATGTTTAAAATAAAATAAAATAAAATAAAATAAAAGAGAAAGCAACCTCAGAAGAGTGAGCAAGGGGCCTTGAAGATGCCCATCAACAACACCTGGGCACCTGACAGAGCAAGGCACACAGGCCAGTGTTTTCTATACAAAAGAAGCACATGGCAAGATGTATTCTACTTCTATGTAATATTACAGTAGATATATCTAAATGTACATATATACATATAAATTAGTCTACACATATTCAATGCTAATTTGTGTCCCCTTTTAGGCAATTCACAAGTGGACACCCAGCTTACAGGAGTCCACTTTCTTGTGCATCTTGAACGACACAGGTACGTTTCTCATCTCAGCCCTTCTGTCACCAACTAAGGGAAAGCAATTCTTCTAAACCAGTTGACATGTGATTCTACTGTTATCCTGCCTGAATCATAAGCAGAGCTTCACACAAGCCAGGAACTGGGATTTCTTTTCAGGGTTCATGTTTCTTGGGCCAGGAATCTATTTGCTGATCCATATTTACAGTAGTTTTATTTGTCATCCAGCAGATGTTTGGACAGTTAGAGTCTCCTCTGGGAAAGTGCCGTGTGGTTTGAACAACTCAGTAGTTGCTCGATGAATATTTTTTCATACTGTCCTGGGGGGTCTGTAACAGCTGCTGGTTCCATTTCTCTCTTTGTTTTTTGATAATTGAGACTTACCCAAATTATTTTGTGGCTACCCTCAATCTTGTCAGATTGAGGGTATCCAGGTCTGTAAACATTTTCAAAGTGGCTCATTTCCTCCCTCTTCTTTGTTTTACTTCTTATTCAAAGATGCATACATCTATTAGAAATGGGCCACCAGAAGGGCTGGCAAACACATTTTAAATGGCTGTTTCTCTCAGCGGAAGCATGCGGATACAGGATGCTGTAACTCGGGATCTGCTCAGCTACAGATCACCGATTTCTGATTTGAAGCATCCTTACACATTGGAATGCAGGAAGTCTTCTATTGACTTCCTTTCGTACGAATGCTGCTGCATTCTCCAGACATTTCGCTGCAAAAGTGGGTTTGAGCTACACATGCATCTGTCGCTGATATTTGCAACTCCATCATTGAGCGTGTACATTGCCCAGACAACTGGCTCTCGATTCAAAAGCACTGATCATATTAATTGTGCAGGTGCCCCAATCAAAAGCACGGAGCTATCTTGACTGCAGGTGGTAAACGAAGAGTCCTTCTGTGTGCAGAGACGAGCAGGTAGTTTGGTTCCTTTTTGAAAAGGCAGCCCTGATTGTTACATATAATTCTGCATTCAGACCCTCCCTTTATCATGTCTCATTCACTGTTCCAAAGCAGAGGCAGACATAATACAGATCTGTTCTGAATAATTTTTGTGGCATTGGCTTATTTGTACAGTGCCTTGCACAGTGGCCAAGTCTTTCTCCCACTGCCAGAAACTACTCACGAACCTCTTGCCTATGTTAGACATTTGCACAAAGTAAAACAATGTGGATAAAGTTCCCTGTTGTTTTTATGCATTCAGCACTGATGTTGAACTAGCCACAAAAATCTCCTCATAGGCTTCTCCAACCATGTGATATGCAAGAGAATTGCAAAATTAACCATCTTGATTTTTACAAGCTCTCCTGATAGTCCAGCTTTGTGCAGTTGGACCAAACAACTGGGGACCGGACATTAACTTTTTTATTTTAAATACTCAGAGTGGCTCAACCGTTAGACAGAGGGTGATAGCTACTTCAAGCAGTAGATGCAGCCCTCAGCAACACAGAAGTGGCCTTCCAGTCAGCCTCTGTACTGGAATTAGAGGCCAGGCTACCACATTATCCTTTCCCGCAGGCAGCAAAATGTCTGGGGCTGGCCCTACAAATACCTGCACTAAAGCACCAGGATATATCGTAAATATTTCTCTAGCATACAAGTAATAATAATTACTTGAACCTTTGAACTGTCAGCCTGCATATACTTTCAATGCATAATGTTTGGATAGCCATCCATTGGTAATCATATGTTTTTCTCTTTATATTGCTCTCCCTTCACAGCTGAGGTTGGCCTCCTTGACTTCAGGAAACCATATAAAATATTATTTATTTGGAGCATTTCTATCCCAAATGTCTCAGGATGGCAATACAAAACAGTATGGTGGCAGCATACAAAAATATAATATAAATATACAATAAAACCATTGTTAAAAACCATAGTTAATACTTAAAATATGGGAAAATTAAAAGCTTTTGGCCTGGCACAGAAATGGATAAAGTATGGGTGTCAAGTGCAGCTCTGTGAGAAGCTGGTTCCATAGCCGGGGTGCTACCACAGAAAAGGCCCTGCTCCAGGTAGCCACTCTTCTGATGTGCCTCAGAGGGCTCCCAAAGATCTTGGGGGATGGGCAGGTGTATACGGAAGATGGTCTTATTAATACTGAACAAAATCCACAAAGGCTTTGAAGTGACATCTCCTCCCTCAAAAGGGTTTATCTCCATTCCCCTTTACAACAGAAGGGCCGCATAGTGCACTGTCTCCTGTCCACTCCCCAGTTTCCCAAATGTGATGCCACACCTGAACCCAGAACTCTGGGTTGTTGACAGACAAGCATGCTTGAATGCATAGTTTGTTGTTGTGTTGAAACGCTGGGTTTTTTCTCTTTCACCTGCCAAGACTTCACATCAAACTATCTAGGAGGAGGCTGTTCCTGGGTTTGAAAAACTAGATGCAAAGTACAAATAGTGAGCAGGTAGGAGGCATTGTGCTCACTCACCCCCATGTATCCCCACCACTCATGGCTAAATGCACATTCTTGTGTTGTGAGCCACCCAGAGGCAGGACCGTCTTAACAGCATTATGGGCCCCGGGCAAAGCAGTGTACTGGGGCCCCTACGACAACTACAACTACTGTTAATTTTGGAAGTTTTCCAATTTTCTAAGGGTTATCATACACAGATTAGTATGGGGCCCACGGGCAAGTGCCCATGAGGCCCATGCATTAAGATGACTCTGCCCAGAGGTGCTGTGGCACAATTGGATGGCATACAAATGTTTTAAATAAATAAGTAACCCATGGATTCTTGTTATATTCAAACTGGCTCACCAAAATTATCAGGGGCTACAGTCCAAGCTCTGTGGGAAAATAATGCATGATCATTCAATGAAAACATTCTGTAAGAGAAATGGACAGAACACCCTCTGTTCATGTCAAGCTAAGAATGCTTATTTGTATGTATCAGAGCTGTGATATTAAGGTGCAAATCTTACCACATGGCAAATCTTGCAGTGCCTCTCCATATGTCTACTCAGAAGTAAGTCCTATTAAGTTCAAGGCAACTTACTTCCACTTAAGTCTGTATAGGATGGTTTCTAATCTTATCCTTGTGGAAAAGGTTTAGCAAGTAGCAGCATTGTGTGAGGGGTCATGAAGGTGGACCTGGGTTCAAACCCTGGCAACAATACTCTGCTGGCTGGACCAATGGACTTACTCACTCTAAGGCAGCTTCCTGTGTCCTTCCTATGTCCTAACTAACACAACCAGTGAAGACAACACCTAGCCCAATGGAATTGGAATGCATTATGGTTGTACCAGTTGTGTTTGGGCAACAGCTTGCATTATACCTTGCACAAAATCAGATTATTAAATGTGACACTTGTGCAAGAATGTGCAAGACTGACAACAGGAGCTTCAGTGAATTATGGAAACGTTGGGTTACTGGAATAACACCAGTGGGTACAAGCTATAAGCTTTAAAACCCAGTGGCCACAATTGCCTGCCTACTATTTGCTTAGGTTTCACTAATAGTTCTGCATCGCTTGATGACAGTTCTAGCAGAAGGGCAGCAAAGAGAGTTAGGAACTGGACTGCAACTCATACGGTCTTGCAAACACTGCCTATCTAAAGATTGCTAGAGTTATTATTGGAGAACAGTCTGTAGATTAAATTCTTAAAAAGCAAATAATCACACTGAAAAACTAGGCTACAAGAATATAGGAATCAGTCACTGAGTAGATTACTTTGTTGAATGGGAAATACCTAGACATACACACAGTTATTGATTTTAAAAGAATGATAAATATCAATTATAGAAATTGAACAGAACGTTAGAAGTGTTTGCAACAAGATTCTTTGCATGTTATGGAACAATGGAAAACAGAGTCAAAGCTAAGTGTATTTCAACACTATCGTTTTCAGCATTTCTGATGACATTCCCTCTACCTATCTTGCAAGAACATAAAAATAAAAAGGTATCAAACTTTATTTAGAAAGAGACAAAGACATGGCAGTTTTAACTACCTTGCAGAATCCAGTCAATGTGGGAGGATGAGGGAATAAATTTAAGCTTTACTATCATGCTGCAAAGTTGACAGTTATTGTGGCTTGGTATATGAATATGAGGGTCTTACTGGAACAACCAGAATGTGCAAAATACTTGCAGGCCTGACCAGCACTCCTGGACTCTCTCGGCAAGGGTGGGCATCCTGCCAGCCTTTTCTCCCACCTGGCCTAGTCTCTCCACCAGGCCCCTTGTCCTCTCGTTAGCCTCTCTCTCTTGGCTGATGCTCCAGCTGGCTGGATTGAGGCACTGCTGGGAGAAGCTCCAGTCCTTGAAGAAGAACCCTGCCTGCAAGACCACCTGCTGCAGCTCCCACCTGGCCTGGCCAGCCCTGGAGGCAACACCCTGGAGGGGAAGATGCCAAAGGGAGTTTCCTTTCTTGGGGGAGCTGCTTTGGAGAGGGTGCAAGGACAGGCACCCCCCCACACATGCACACACAAAACAGTGTTGCTGTTCTGTGTGCCTGGGAGAAGGGGGTTTCTCTTCAGGAATGTATGGAGGACGGGACCAAGTGCAGGTTTCTGATGGGGGTGGGCAATCAGCATAGTGATAGGTAGGAGGAGACAGGACATTGCATAGAGAGCTAGCCAGGTAGGGGAATGCAGCCCAGGCAGGTATGTTGTTGTGAACATATAGCTGTTGGATGGCATAGAAATTAATTAATTAAATACATACATGCATACATACATACATGCATGCATACATATAAAAAGTAAAGATTGCTTAGCCCTCTAACAGGTTAGGGTTAGGGTTAGAGTTAGGGTTATGAAACATATTTACACATATGCTATGTCCTGGAATTTCCCTCTTAACATGAATTTATTATAACAAGGACATGGTAAAGAAAAATGAAGCCGGCTCTGCATCCTATTAGGAAGTCTGTCAAGACATGGCAATTTGCTCAATCAAAATCTAGTGTAAATATTGCTGGTAGCCCTCCTTCTCCTATCAATATTTTCAATATTTCAATATTACATTGAAAGATTTATAGAACAAGTGATCTTAAAAATTTCACATCGCATCAAAAGTTTCACATCAAAAAGAAGAAATTATTGGAGGAAAACTCAATATTAGCTTGAAAATATTCAGGCTAAAAGCAGTAATTTTGCGAAAAGTTAGATGGATATTTCAACAGGAGGATCTCCTATACTATATTGCTATGGATTTGGAACACACTACCTTGCTATGGGTTGGATCATGCGCAGTGGAATGCCAGTGGTACTTTTCTTCGACTCCGTCTTTTCCATGCAGTAGAATGTTGGCACTGTGCTTTCTTCTTCTGGATGCCACAGCAGCCTAACACATGACCTCACAATTATAGTTTAAGATATATTACAAGTCCTAAAGAAAGAAGAGAATCAAAAGACCAGTATTTCTGTATATTTATATCCAATTATTAGGTTCTATCCCCCATGTGTGATTGTGATAGAAAATGTTCTTAATGTAAGCAAATACAAACAAAAAACAAAAAACTGGGTGGCGGTGGAAACACTGATTCAATTGATCAATCCAACATTATGTAGAATACTGTCATTCTAGCACTCCAGGCCAGTAAGAATGTAACTGGAGTCATGTATATGGCCAAACAATAAAATAAAACAAAGAGGTAAAAATACAACTGGAAAATAGTATAATGCACTGATAAAACGCTACAGGATTAGCTCATTTGGAACGCTATTCTTATTTCTGGTCACTTGGCTTTACAAAGGATATCACAGGGCTGGCATAGGTGTAGAAAAGCGAAAACAAAATGATCAGTGGTAAACCAATTCCCTTAAGAGAAAAGGTTATCATATCTGGGGATCTTTAGTTTTAGGGAAAGAAAAGGTTAATAAGGACATGGTAAAGGTTAATAAAGTTATACATGATATCAGGTGAGCGTAGAAAGCTTTTCTCACATTCTTAGAATGCTGGAACTCTGGAGTCATTTAACAAAATTGATTGAAAGTGGATTTGGGATATACACAGGGCCGTCTTAACAGCATTATGGGCCCCGGGCAAAGCAGTGTACTGGGGTCCCTACGACAACTACAACTACTGTTAATTTTGGAAGTTTTCCAATTTTCCAAGGGTTAACATACACAGATTAGTATGGGGCCCACGGGCAAGTGCCCATCAGGCCCATCACGCGTTAAGACGGCCCTGGATATGCATACTTACAGGCATTTATTTATTTATATATTTAGCATATGCCAGGGAGTCTGCAATGTTGTACACACAGTAAATGTTCTGGCACGTGCAGTTACTAGTCTGTTATTGTGTTGGTGCACCATGGGCGGTGGGGGGGGGGTGGGCGAAACTAGCATAGCACCAGTTGGCAAGCAATGTTCAACAAGAACATTGTTGAACAAGTCAGTTCATCCAGGACTTTTCTCCACCAATTCTCTGCTGAGCGCATCCAAGCAGATCCAGTGTCAGTGCACTACTTTTACTGCAAAAAGAGCCAGCAGGTTTCCCACTGAGGAGTGGTGGTCCTTTGTTGTTGATGTTGCTGTTAGTTGCAAAGTTGTGTCCGACCCATCGTGACCCCATGGACAACATTCCTCCAGGCCTTCCTGTCCTCCACCATCCCCCGGAGTCCACTCAAGCTCACACTGCCTGCTTCAGTGACTCCATCTAGCCACCTCATCCTCTGCCGTCCCCTTCTTCTTTTGCCATCTATTGTTCCCAGCATTAGGCTCTTCTCCAGGGAGTCCTTCCTTCTCATTAGGTGGCCAAAGTATTTGAGTTTCATCTTCAGTATCTGGCCTTCCAAGGAGCAGGCAGGGTTGATCTCCTCTAGGACTGACCGGTTTGATCGCCTTGCGGTCCAAGGGACTGACAGGAGTCTCCTCCAGCACCACAATTCAAAGGCCTCAATCCTTTTGTGCTCAGCCTTGTCATCTCTTGTTTGACCACATCCAGCTTGCCTTGATTCATGGATCTTACATTCCAGGTTCCTGTGGAGTATAGGTCTTTACAGCATCAGACTCTCCTTTCACCACCAGATACATCTGCAACTGAGTGTCCTTTCAGCTTCGAGGCAGTCGCTTCATTCTTTCTGGCGCTACTAGTACTAGCCCTCTGCTCTTCCCCAGTAGCATATTGAATACCTTCCAACCTGAGGGGCTCATCTTCCAGCATCATATCTTTTTGCCTTTTGGTCTGTCCATGGGCTTTTCATGGCAAAGATACTGGAGTGGGTTGCCATTTCCTTCTCCAGTGGATCACGTTTTGTCATGATGTCCCTGTTTATCTACCTGCAAATGTTATGCTTTCAGATTTCTAGTGGGGGCAGGAGCTTGGGGAGGACAATAGGAATTCACTCCATCCTGTGAGGCTGGACTCAAACTGCTGGAGTGCTGATCATTTCTGATCAACAGTTCCAGCATCATTAAGCTGTTGCACCACTGTGCTCTCCATACTTACTGAAAAACAAACCAAAATCAGAAATAATGCATCCATCTCTACTTGGTGCTATCCAGGTATTTTGCACAACCACTCCCATTAGGCTGAGCTAGAACAGTCAATGTGTTAGGATGATAGGAACTTATACACCATTATTTGTTTTTTTATATCCCACCTTTTCTTTAAGGAGTTCAAGGTGGCATATATGATCCATTTTATTCTCATAACAACTCTGTGAGGTTGGTTAGGCCACAGGTACCCAGTGACCTTGATAAATAACATTACATGTCAAGCGACTCTTAAAATAAGTGGGGTATTGCAGGGTTAGGTCCTTGGCCCTGTGCTCTTCAATATTTTCTATTAATGATTTGGATGAGGAAGTGCAGGGAACAATTATCAGATCTGCAGATGATACAAAACTGGGAGGGATAGCTGATTCCCTGGAAGACTGGAAGGGTGTGTGTGGATGCAGTAGCCTTCTGGTCCCTTCCAGCTCTACCAGTCTATGAGTCTATGACCTTTATGGCCAAGCAGGGACTAAAATCTGGATCTCCTGAGCCCCAGTCCAACATTCTAACCACCATGCCACAAGTTGGCCTTCAACGTGTCTAGTCCAACACTTCTGGAGGGTACCACATCAGGGAAGGCTGATTTAGAGGTTATTGAGCTGCAATTTTCCTTCTGATCAAGGCTAAACTATGGAAGATGCAGAGCCACTGATCAGGAATTTTATTATTTATTTATTTATTTATTTATTTATTTATTTATTTATTTATTAAAACATTTTTATGCCGCCCCATTCGCCGAAGCCTCGGGGCGGCTTACAACCTAGAATTGTACTCCAGAACATCTGAAGAGCAGCTAGTTGGAGACAGCTGACACAGTTTATGGAATTCATTGCAAGAAGATGTCGATGGCCACTACTTTGGGTGAGAATTAGACAAGTTCATAGAGGATGGGTCTCCCATCATGATAGTAGCTCTATAAGTGGGGCTTTTGGACCAAGTATAGTATGGCTTTGAGTGCCAGTTAATGGAAAACATCAACAGAAGAAAGCTATTGACATCATGTTCAGGCTGTCCTCAGATATTCCTGAAAATATCTGCTTGGCCACTGTCAGAAACAGGATCCAGAACTCAGGTGCCTTTGGTCAGACCAGCAGGATGTGGTCTGAACATAGTTTGCACAACATAGCTCTCATGAAATGTCAGAGTCCTGACATATGCAATGTTTTCAGAGGCTTCCACAGAAGAAAATGATCCCCAGATCATTACTGAAGTCAAGGCAAATGCTGACAATGCTCTTCTTCCCCAAGAAAGAAGATTCAAACAGTTTATGCATATTACACTTTGAGAACCTGCATTTTTATTGTAAAACAAAGTGGGCTAAAGCAATAGGTGGTTCTTCAGGTGTGGTTGGAATGTAGTTTCCATCAGCCCTAGCCAGCATAGCCAGTCATGAAGGATGATGGGCATTGCAGTTCAAACACATCTGGAGAGCACAGATTTTCCAATATAAGAATTCTGATGATCTACAACCTTATTTTTACTCAGGAGATCATGCCTGAGCTTGATGCTGCAACTCTCTTAACTTTAAGAAACAAAAAACAAAAACATAATTTTGTGATCATTGCAGGTCATATGTCAAGATATTTTCTCTCTCTCTCTTGAGGACGATGCACAAACTTGCCTATTAATTATAGGTTTCTAGCTGTATAATTTTGAAGTACATTTGAGCAAAAATTGATTTTCAAATGGAGGACTTAACTGGACTTTGACAGGGAAGCTAGTGTGTTGGTGTGTTTTAAAAAAGATTTCTGTGTACTGTGTGTCCTTGCTATTTAAAGATATTGAAGAATGACCATCATCTGGGTTTAGCAAGAACACACATTCAGATTAATTGGTCAGAAAACAATAGCAACAACTTTGGTTTGGTTCGTATTTCAATTTTCACGGAGCTAAGTAAGGAAGAGGTACAAACCGTTTTGACACTGTAGTGCATTTTCTGATGCCAAAATGTAGGACTCTAGTAGAAAATGAGGAGGCAGACAATGCCATCTATTTATAGGGTATATTTGCCTGAGTCCCCTCCTTTGTACTCAACAACCATGGTCTTTCATGCAGAACCACTGTAGATGGACAGCTGTGTTTCTAAACATCTGTGGGTGAACAGAGCTCAGATGGGAGCTTTTATAAAAAAAAGGAGAGAGAGTGTGGTGGGGGGAGAGAGAGAGGCATCAACATATTCATAAGTTGGTACGGGAACAATGAAAGCACATATTGTAGGTCTGAAGGAAAAAAGGCAGTGTCAGCTTGCAAATTTTTTTCCTATGAAATTCTTTTTGCAGACGTCAGCATAAGCTTGCTGTACGAGTAAGTACTGCTATAAAGTCATGGAAAAGACAGTAAGGGGAGGCTTGACCAAACAGAGTTCAGTGAGGCTCAGAGTTATAAGCAGAATTTGCCTTGATTCTGGCTGAATGTTGAGCCAGGAATTGCCCAGTTAGAGCACACATTCTGAGAGAACTTCTTTGAGAAGAAAATAACTTTAGAAGAGATTTCCTGGGCTTCACCAGGAAATCAATAGGGTAAATCTATCCATACATACATGTGGGCACTACATGTATACGTCACTTGGCATTAACTCAGTCTTTCAGCATCTCTAATCTCATTCTCTTTCTTAAGTGGTTGACGCAGAATGCTGAGTTTCAAAATATGCTTTTAAAAAGATGAAAAGTCTGAAGGTATTTGTTCAGAACGGAGGTTCCCATTAGCACTTATTTATTCGTGACATTTGCGTGCTACCCCATAAGATAGAGTTCTCTGGGCAGCTCACAAGAAACAAACATAAAAATGATTTAAATGCAAAGCAATACTTAAAACCATAAAATCAAATGCAAGATAATATACAATCACAAAACAAAACTCAAAGCACCTGGAATTAAACACACATATTTTAAAGCTAGGAAGCTATAACTACAAGAATTAAAAGCCATGGGTGAGTCTCCATCGGATCCTTAAAAAAACAGAGGAATCATGCCACAGTTGCGGTGCCATTATCAGAAAGACCCCCTCCTTGGCAATCATGCAGTTTACTTCATTTGGTAAGGCCTCTGGGGAAGTTCAGATAGGTACATCCAGGAGAAGATGGTCTTTGAAATGACCTACCCCTGAGCCATTTAACGTTTAAACTCGGTATTTTAAATCGTGCCCAGAAACACAGTGGGGCAAAGCAAGGCGAATGTGGTTCATCCACACAGTTCCAGTTGCATTTCATCCAGTTTCCAAGTCGCATTGCTAGAATATATAGAGCATATTGCAATATCTGTAAGTACCCAAGGAAAGAATTGTGTCTGATAAGCACCTTCCTACGACTGTAGAGTGGCATCCTACGCACCTATATTTTATTTCTATTGAAAATTTAGGGGCTTTCCATCTCTTGTCATAAGCAGACAAGAGTCCTGTGGCACTTTATAAATTTAGCAAATGTATTGTGACATAAATTTTCACAGGCTAAATCCACTTCATAAGAACATGGACTATGCTAGAAAAATCACATCCCTCAAAATCATTTGGATGGGTTCCTCTTAGGAGAACTCAAATATATATAAGAAAAAGCTTACAAACGTTCTATGCTGATATATTTTGAATTAAATGCAAATAATTATATCTATTTGTTACCATTATATTTGCAATACAGAACATCAGGCCAGTTAGAAAAAAGTGCTACGGGTTGAAGAAATAAGGGGGGATGTTAGTTATTTGCTTAGTTGCAGCATATATACACAATTCCCACTGAAACACACGTATGTTTGTGCAGCAGCTTGTATCAGTCACAAGTGTCAACATGGAAACCCCACTTGGGAGTTATTGTGCCATGCAAGATTGCTGAGCGTGGGTTATGAGAAGCGGTAACAACTCTCACATAGCCTGTGGTGCCCCAGGTTACACAGCTTCTCGGACCTTGAATAACCCACAATGTCCACACCCAGTCAGTGGAGAAGTTCTTGGCTTTTGTCTGTGAAAGCGAGTTTGTGTACTCTTGCATAAATGAAAAACAACTTCTGTAGATTTAGTTTCACTTTTCTCATCCAATGCTTTCATGTGCAGAATGTACGTTAGGCAGCATTCTCAGGCAGGCCTTTGTGTGCAACCCAATTATATGTGCAGCTTTAGCAGTAGCAGAATTAGGGATAGCAGCTTTAGCAGAATTTGCAGAATAGTAGAATACTATAAGATTAGTTATTTTCTGTTTCTTCATCATAGTGATGTTCTTAAACTATGAAAGTTTGTCCTTAAATAATTTTCCATACAAGAATACTAAACAATGTTGAACAAAGTTTTTTTTACTGATATTTTTAAAGGAAAAAAGTACTTTTTATTGATTATGTAGGAAAGAAGCTAACCAAGGTACTTCAGGTCTTCCGAATTCTCTGGGACATAACAGTAACCTGGATGTATGATTACTTTATGTAAAATCAAGGTCTAATGAATAAAAGCTAAAAAGCAGCATGCCATGAGTATTACAAAAGCTATCTATAATTTTGATATATTAAAGAAGCAGACTGAAATATAGTAAATGAACATTCCATTACTCATGTGCTAGAGCCTGAATTAACAAATGGATCTATTGACATATAAAACCAAGGCAGAGGCCAGTTTTAGAGGTGATTCCAAGGGCGTTGCATTAGCTGTGACAACATACTAGATAGATCTTGTTTTGTTTTCTTTAATCAGCGTCACAGAAAATAAAAATGCAGACACTACATTTGTTTCAGTAATAACTTTCATAACAGTAAACTTAACAGCTTGTTCCAAAAATGGCAAAAGTGATTCTATTTAGAACTAGGTTACATTGTTAACATTTAATAATATGATAAGTTATTATATTTAGTATAATATACTGTTACATTTAATATTGTTTATTAAAGAAATACATTTCACCAAATGAAAGGTTATCATACATTTTTCCTGCGTAAAAAGAGTGGGTTGGATCTGGACTTGTCATGCTTAGAGTAGGAAATGCTTAGAACAGGAAACTGATTTCCACAAGTCTGCTCCAGGCTTGACTAAAATATGGATCTAACCTCAGTCTAGGTAAGGCAGTGACTGAAGAAGATGATGTTAATTTGTGGTTACTTGCACTTAATACGGAACAATTAATGGGAAAAATATTGGGAAACTTATCAAATGATTGGTGGATTTTTAGGGAAAAAAATAACATTTGCAATCACATGAGCAATGCCCTAGCTTCTCTGGGTGCCAGAGTATTTAACCATAGAGTATTTAATTGGATAGCAGAATATTGCTGGCACCCGGATGTTGTTGTTATTGTTTTGGTCATTCCCATCTCAGAAAGCTACAATACACACCTCCACAGTTCTGTTACATTTTTCCTGCATCTTTTTGATATATCCTACAGGTTGGTGTGGAATCACACTCAAAGTTCCATGTTTTTAATATCACTTCTGCTATTTTGTCCTTACATGCTATATAGCTTCTTCTTCTTTGGGCAAGAATGTATCCTTGCATCTTTTTTATTTAGACACATTTCTACTAAGTATTATCAGACTGAAAAATACCTACTTTACATGCTACATTAAAAATTATATGTTTCTTTAAAGCATCATGTGCAAAATCACCCACAGTTAAGCAATGTTCCATCCTGCATTTTTATATGCCTACATGCATGCAATATGCAAATACTTAAAATCTTTCTGCAACTAGTTCTAAGAGGCATGGCAATCCCATGCAAGACTTATTTAAAACTTAATGTTGGGATTTTCTTCAAGCATAAATCTAATGTTAGCATTCATCAAAGTGCAAACACTGTAGGAATAATTTTGCAAATTATAATATCAGATTAAATTAAGTACCATTGTGGCTTAATATGCCTCAGCAAAAAAGCTGAAAGATTTGGGAATTTGGTCATCTACACTGACAGCATTGTACTTTTTAAAACTCTAACAAACTGTCAGATTTTATTGCACACTTTCCACTTTGGCAGGTGTGACAATTTCCACTGTTTTAGAGGAAGAATGAGTGTCCCAAACTGTGAAATTTAGTATGTGTTTAAATCCTAGAACCAATATTATAAAGCAAACCAGCATGTTAGGCCAAATATACTTTTCTGACAATACTAGCATCGGATTAGAATGTAAAATTCCCACTGATTTGAAATACAAAATCAGCCATGCTAAAATCATTCCATGAAGGAATCATTTGAGCAATCTAGGCTGGTTCTATTTAAAAAGCCATGCTGCTTCTTTAGGAAGATGTTGAGGATTATTTTAGTTATTGAAATAATAAGTAATTGAACTAATAACTTATACATTATTTATTCTTGAACCCATGCTTAGTTTTCATTGGTTAAACATCCACGCTGTATTCTCATGACCACATTCTTTGGAGGACTAAAGAGAGTGCCTCACTAGCTCGAGTGCCCCACAGATGCTCAGTTCTGCCCCAAAGTTACTTGCTTCTAAGCTTACAGACTTCGAGGCAAGTCCAAGTTACTTAGCTGCACCAAGTTCAGCTAGGAGATGCTTCAGGATACTTGCCAGTATTTTTCCTCCTGCAATCCAAGGCCACATTGCCCCTGCTAAAGGTGGTGACAGCCATGTCAACAGACTACATAAATTCTAACTGTCAATTATGCTTCACCTCCCCCTTTACCCCAAACCCTGGCCTGCATGTTGAGATCATGACAAATAAAGCAAGAGGAGGAGGAAAAGTAGACTCTTCAGCTAATCAGGAAGCTCACAGGAAAAGTAGGAAGGTTTTTATGCAGTGAAAAGAAAGAAACAAGAGGTGGCAGACATGTGGACCTCAGCAGGATTCATACCCCAACACGGACTAAAGCTTGACACCTTCACACATGTTCAGAAACTGATTAATTAGCTGTCACTTTTATTTGTTGACTAGTGAATTATTTATACTCATAAAATGGTTTAATAATTTAGAGCTGATATCTTAACAAATGACAGTGGAAAGTGACAAGGAGAAGGTGGCACGAAACAACTCACAACTCTTGAGTTGAGATCGATGCTATTGTGCTCCGGGCATTTGGGAAGACAATTTTTTGCTGACTGTTTGCAGGGGAAAAGGAGGGGGAAATACGTTGATTTTGTATTACGTGTTAAACAGAGGGAACTGCATATCTCAGTAATCAAAGGAGAAAAGTTCCTTTAAACCAAAAAGAACATGAAATTACTCTGAAGAAATCTACATTTCCATATGAAATGAAAATCATTGTCTTTCTTTTAAAAAGACTAAATAAAAGCTAATTGCAGTGTTTGTTTTAATTTTAATTTTTGAGGGGTTTTTTTTTGTCTCAAATCAGTTCTTCCATCTTTTGTTGCCTCAAAGCCTTTGGATACATATTGATTTTGACCTGTGTGTCACATTTTTACAAATTCCTTAAAAAATGACAAAGCCATCTTCTTATGATGATACTATTACTTTGCATGGCATCAGGATAGAAGCAAAAATTACTATTCTCTCTCTCTCTTTCTCATTCTCTCTGCAATCTAATGCAGAGGGAAAGAAGTATAATTTGATCCTTAGCTAAATCCAAATTCTCACCAAGGGAAATGCTGGAGGAAGTGAAATAATTGAATACAAAATCCCTGCAAAGTCTTCTGTGGAAGTAGACAGTATCTCACTCATGCATTTTCCATCCCTGAAGTCCCTGTGTGGAAGCTCACACAAACAATAACTTGATTTACAACTCAAAATAATGAAAGAAAATACTTCAAGAAGGCATTTCCTGGGCACAACACTTTTCCCTTTCCCTTTGAATACCACTGAGGTACTATGTTTGGTAAAGTGTAAACAAAATCCGGGTTGTCTTTTTCTTGGACTCATTTTTCCAAGGAGCAGCCTTCATAGTCTCCTACAAAGGCAGAGCTCTCATACCCCTCAATTTTCTTCTCTGCAATCAGGAATTGTGGGCTTGCTTAGCCTATATCCAAAAACTGCCCCTCTTAGGAGACAGATGATAAGAATCATATCATAAATACTCCCAGTGATCAGTGTAGGACCACCCAGTGAATCACCTG
This sequence comes from Varanus komodoensis, assembly GCF_004798865.1. Lineage (NCBI taxonomy): Eukaryota > Metazoa > Chordata > Lepidosauria > Squamata > Varanidae > Varanus > Varanus komodoensis. Next base: position 31,794,756 of record NW_025335568.1, on the reverse strand, counting down.
CCACTATAAATGGCTTCAGGTGAGGGCAAAGCACCAGTTTCTTTATACAAAACCATTCATTTTCTGAGCTGGCTCTAATGGATTTCTTGTCCAATAAATAACGCTACAGATATTTTAGAGCTTGGTTGTGTACTGCTTGGTGCTGATCAAGTTCTTGAGTTGTTCTTGCCCTTCCTTTGAGTCAGTGGCACCAAGATATCACCATGTGCCATCCCTAAAAGGATTTGGATCTTGAAGTTAACTTATGCCAGGTAAATCATAGGGAAATGAAAAGATATTCAATGCCAAATGAAGACATGCCTTTTCTTCTTTCTTAGGATCGTGTGCAATCACAAGCACTTGACTCAAAATATTAGGGGTAAAAGAAAAGTTGTAGAAGAGAGAGGGACCATAGCTATCACAGGACATGTGCTTTGAATGCAGAAACATCCAGATATCATCATCATCATCATTGTCCTGGAGAACCACTGCCAGAGTAGACAATATTGGGAAGATAAATACATCATCTGACCTGATATAAGATACTTTCCAGTGCCCTTCCCTCTGTTGATCTTTCTTGTGACTCTACATGTATATGAGGAAGAAAAGACTTTAATAAAATTGCCACATATGCTCCTTTCATATAATTCTTGTTTCAGTGGCTTGAAGCAGCTTAAAACATAGAAACATAGAAACATAGAAACAGAGTGAGTCAGAAGGGGCCTCCTGGGCCATCTAGTCTGACCTCCGGCTCCAGCCGGCTCCGCCCACGACATGCCCACCATGTGCATGTTCAGCCTATCTTTGAACACCCTCACTGATGGGGCTTCAACGACCTCTCGTGGGAGCCCATTCCACACCCTCGGGGTCCTGACTGTCAGGAAGTGCTTCCTGGCATCTAAATGGAACCTTGGTTCCCTGAGCTTTGCTCCATTGGAGCGCGTCCTGCCTTCCTCTGCAGGGGAGAACAGGTCTCTACCCATCTCCATGTGACATCCCCTCACATACCTGTATGTCGCCAACATATCCCCTCTGAGTCTCCTCTTCTCCAGGCTGAAGAGACCCAGTTCCCTCAGTCTCGCCTCATACGGCATCCCCTGCAAACTGGCGACCAACCTTGTGGCCCTACGCTGCACTGACTCTAACCTGGCTATATCCTTTCTGTAATGAGGGGCCCAAAACTAAGCACAATACTCCAGTTGCGGGCGCACCAGAGTAGTACAGAGTGGTAGTAATACCTCTCTCAATCTAGAAGCCACGCTTCTGGCTATGCAACCAAGGGTGGCGTTCGCCCTCTTGACCACCGCATCACACTGCTGACTCATGTTTAGCCTGCAGTCAACCAGCACCCTGAGGTCCCTTTCACAAGTGCTGCTCTCCAGCCAGAGAGCTATCATCTCCTGAAACTCTCACATTTGTTTTCTGTTTATTTATTGTCTTTAGTCTAATGGGTTTTGCAAGTTTTGGAATCATTACAAAGCCTGCTTTTGTCAGAGAATACAGTGAGATTTGAAATACCAAGGCCAGCAGTGCATCACTTACACTGCCTCCAGTTTCCCATAAGCTAATGGCTTTATTCAGACATCCTGGTTTGGATGCTTAAAATGAGTCCTGCGCTTCTTCCCGCAACTACGTCTTTCCTCTTCCCTTCACCCATCTTGATGAAGTACGACTGCCTGGCGACGGTGACACACGCGCTGGTGACTTCCCGCCTTGACTTCTGTAACGCGCTTTACGTGGGGCTTCCCTTGAAGACGGGCCGGATACTTCAGTTGGTTCAAAATAGAGCTGCCAGGTTGCTGACGGGGACGGGGCGTTATGTTCACATGACTCCAGTCCTCCATCAGCTTCACTGGCTTCCCATTGAAGTCCGGGCCCAATTCAAGGTGTTGGTGATGACCTATAAAGCCCTAAACGGCTTGGGTCCTGGCTACCTGAAGGAGCGCTTACATCCATATATGCCCGGCCGCCCC
>NW_025335568.1:31776971-31792704 GCF_004798865.1 Varanus komodoensis | reverse complement strand
ACCCAAGCCGTTTAGGGCTTGGGTCCTGGCTACCTGAAGGAGCGCTTACATCCATATATGCCCGGCCGCCCCTTGAGATCTGCGGGAGAGGCCCTTCTCCGGGAACCCTCCGTGAAAGAAATTAGGAGGGTAGGTACTCGGAGGAGGGCTTTCTCTGTGGTGGCGCCCAATCTAGGGAATGCGCTCCCCAGAGAGGTCCACCTGGCGCCGTCGTTATTTGTTTTTCGGCGCCAGGTGAAGACTTTTTAATTTAAATGTCATTTTAATTGTTAACAGTATTTGCTTATTTATCTGGCCAGGGCGACTTCTTTTATATTTATATTGTTATTTATTTTATATTGTTAATTTTATATTGTTATTTTTGTATTTTATTGTATTATATTTCGTGCTGTGAGCCGCCCCGAGGCTTCGGCAAGGGGCAACATAGAAATGTTTTACTAAATAAATAAATAAATAAATAAGTGCTTCCTGGGTGTATCAACCCATAGTTAGCTCATGAATCAGGATCACGAATGAAGTGTCTAGGACTTCCTTCTGATCCTCCATTCCTTCGTTTGTTTTGGAGGACTATTTGAATGCAGCCATTGCTTCTATGAAAGAAGTGTTTCTTCATCACTTTCTGCCAGCAGGATGATGGCACCCATTATTTTTACACAAATGTTGATAGATAGGATTGAAACTAGACTGGAACTAGTGCCTTAACATGGCGTGCTTGCCTCAAGGGTAGAGCAGATATAGAAATATATGTATTCTCCAACAGGAAGCCAGTGTCTGATCAGCAGTGTAGTCTATTCCTATATGTTCAGTTTCTATGTTGATATTCCTTGCCTTCCCTTTTCTCAGAAATGAGGTGGCATTTACAGTTTTTCAAATACTGTCTGTAGTACTGGATATGTAATTCCCCTGGGTTGTCTTTCACAACATTATTTACTAGAAACAGATAAAGGGAGTTCTGAAAAATTAAGCAGTGTATATCTGTCCAAAAATGTGAATGTATGCCAACATTAGACTCTTCAGTACATACTTTTAACCCATAGTATGATCTCCAGCACACATTCTTTTCCAACCAAAGCAGTATCCAACATGTAAATTCAGCTTGTCTTTATTACAAAAATTAGACACAGATGTCAAAATACCATAGTCTATGAAATATACTGAAGCAGAAGCAGATGTTTAGAACATATTACTTTCTCATTTGCTGTCAAAGATATGAAACTTCTCTAAAATGATTGGAGTATGTATGCAGTGCTCAAGGTGTAGGGGTGAATCTCTGCTCACATCATTTTGACAGTTTAACAGAGTTAGTCCTGATTTACATGAGTGTGAAAAAGGGAGTTACCACTCAAGGTCAGAGTTAAGGTTATGGATAACATTATGGCTTCAAATTTACTAGATCACAAATGTATTCACCTTATATAATTATTGACTGCTTATTTAAAATTAATTGGTCCCTTTTCATCTCTTTACTTTTTGTTTAGTAATAGATTGCCTAGCCGTGCTTTGGAAATAATAAAGTGCTTTTCTTGCCAAAGTGAAAATAATAATCCTGCAAGATGTGTAAAATATACACATATATGCACCTTACACTAATATGTATGGTTACTGCACATATCATAAAGCATGTTTCCTTGCCCACAGCTATTAACTGCCACACTGCCTCCCCCCACACACACCTGCATGCTCAGTCCCTCCAGATCAGGTCAAAAGACTTCTAAGCACAGTCTTTATGATGTTGGTTTGGCTACAGACACAAAAGAAGAGCATTGCAGAAATTATTAACAAAAGACACCAGCCAAGTCAGAACACCAGCTGCTAGGGGAAGAGTGCTTAATGCTGGAAAGTTGGTTCCAGACTGAAAATCTCTCCTTCCTTCTCTATCAAAACAAGTTGCTCCACCCCTAAAGTAGCTCCTGCTTCTTGTGGGACAGGCAACACTAGTCAACTGGTTTGCTCTTCTAATCTGCTGCTGGACTACAGGACTGGTCCTGTCCCATCTGCCTTTGCCTGCTCAGCAGGGTTTCCCACACAACCAGACACCGTCTGGTTTTTGCTGACCTCTTGGCTTATCTTTGGGCTTGCTCACCTTGGCATTTCAGCTAAAAAATACGACCCTGCTTCTTCTTCCAGTTCCGAATCAGATTCTGATGTAACAACCTTGGAAGGCTGCATTTCAGGAGAGGCATACCTCATCCTTCCAGGAAGTAATGGTTAGGCAGTCCCAAAAAGCTACAGCAATTTTGTTTTAATGCCAAGAGATGTGATGTGCTGGACTGAAAAGAATCCTCATACATCAATTAATGTGCAGGAACACTTCTTTATAGTCTAGATCTGACACAGATACATCTAGCATAGATTCATTTAGCTCATAGATCTTGATTTAATTAGAGTACAGTCCTATGTTGTTTGCACAGAACTATGTGCTGTTGTTTAGTGTTTCTGAGATTGATACCATAGTATTGAAATATATATGCATACAAATAAATATGTTCTTTAAAATATATCAGGAAATAAGGTGTGGTAGGACCTCCTCTTCTTCCCCAAAAAACTATATTCTGTTTACTATTGAAACAGTATTGGGAGCTGCAAATATTTTTCTCCTTTGCAATATATGAACAGAAATGCTGGGAGATCCCTGTTTGATTTTCATGGTTTCAGCTGAGAAGCAAGGAACATCTTGCACTATTTTCTGATAGGGTCCATTTAGCAAAGTAGGAACACATGCCCAGTAATCAACAGGTCTTGATGGATTTGTTTGTTTGCTTTCTAAAAATACCTTTAAACTGCTTTTCTCTATACCACTGCACTGTACAAAGGACATGGCCAAATGAAGCAAACCAGATTAATATTCAGTAATTCAATTAGCCAAATCCCATTGTCATAAAACTGTAATAGGCTTATACATGTGTAAATTAAAGAGAGGTTCTATATTTGCAAATCTTCTTGGGCCTGCACATTGAGCAGCACACATGGGCTGCCTTGCTAACTTCTTCAAGTGCATGGAAAATGAAGCCTGAGCAACTGAACTCTGGAATGTACGGTTCATAAAGTTTATAACTCACAGAAGGTTAAAAGTTGAAAACTACTGGTCTGTATGAGTTTTCAGACAGGCTTGGTGTTATTAGCACCATACTCTAGATCATGGCTTTTTAAAGTTTTACCCTCTTGAAAAAGCTGAAAACGCCAGTGCAGGGGCAGAGTTAGAAAATGGTGGCAGATGTTGTCAGATCTTGACAGCTACGCATACAATGTTGTACACATATTTTTGGAAATGGCTGGACTCTTTGTTATAGTGATTTCTGTGTAGTTCATCTTTCCTAAACTTTCCTAAACTCAGCAGCCTCCTTTCAGACAGAACCTGCTAATTCAAGGTCCTAAAGGGATAATTTTTATTTTATATTGTTTTCTGTCCTAACACTCCTGCCCTGTCTCTCACAATATTCATAGTCATCTCTTCTTCCCTTCTCTTTTTAAACTTAACTTAGTTGTAATCTATTCTCACACTGCAAGCATCTCCCAACAGTCCCTCCTGCGGAAAGAGCTCATTGTGCTGAGGCCCATCAGAACGTGGGCTCACTGGTGAACCTCAAACTTCAGTTTGGGAAACACTGTTATAGACTAGCTACCAAATAAAAACAGCCCTTCATCTCCCCCTGCCCCCACCTGCAGGTAAAAATATGGGTAGAATATTCACAGAATTTCCTGTTTCTACCCCTGTATGCTAGGTAAAGTTGGACCTATTGAACTTTTGCCTCTCATGTACAGATATCCTGGGTTTTCTGTCTCTTAGAAAGAACTTCCATCATCCCTGGAAATCTGTTTGTAACAGCTGACCAACACACAGAAGCTCCCCACCACATGGGGATTTTGTCTACTGATCTTCTGGCTGTCATGAAACTGAAACAGGTAGAATATTACAGGTACTGCTTCCATCCAAATACAGATTCATGTATTGAATTTCTCTCTATACTGCATCTAGTCTAAGAATACCAAGCTCTCATACAAGAATCTCAGCCAGCAACTAGTCTTTATGAGGAGTCAGGTTAAAGGGAGGTGGAAGCCCAGGAGCAGCAGTGAGGTTTAGCGGTAGGAAATCAAATAAAGGAGGGCTTTGTTAAATGGAACCCGGCAACCCTATAAATGCTCATATACATATATATGAATACAAAGAAAATACAAAGAGGATTAACACTACTTAGCTAAGTACAGTAAGACCTTGGATTGCGAGTAACTTGTTCTGCGAGTGTTCCACAAGATGACCAAACATTTCTAATAAATTTTAAGTTGATAAAAGAGCAATGTCTTGGAATACGAGTAGTACATGACATCAAATGTCACATGATCACAACTGAGCAAATCGTTCTTCTCTTTCTCTTTCTCTCTCTCACCGCGGTCCTACAACTCCCAGCATCCCTCCAGGAAGGAAGGGTATGCTGGGAATTACAGAACTATTTTTCTGTCTAAACATGCATAGGATTGCACTGGAATAAGCTTTAAGCTGACAGTATTTCCTTGTTAGTTAACGCAAGACATATGCTCTTTCTGAAGACAAAGGGGTTGTTTTTATTAGAGTGGTGGGTTGTTTAGTGCTGTACACTGACATTGACTAACTTAAATCAGGTTCTACTTAACTGTTTCAACTATTTGGTGTATATCTGGTGCTTTGTTTTGTAGATCAGTTTAAAAATCATTTCAGGTCTTAACTGTGGACTTCAAGGCTTGCATGGGAGAAGTACATGGTGTTTTGTACTACAAGGTTAGAATCTTGCATCTGCTTTACCTTTCAGTATCTCTCTACGCCGCCTAGAGGGAGATACTGAAAGGTAAAGCAGGTACAAGGGGTTATGGAGGAGATCTCATCTACAGAGGAGGAGAAGAAAAAGGCAGAGCAAACCTTCATTTCAAATGAGGGTAGGGAGATGTGTAAAATGTGGGAAACAGTGCAAAATTTTGTAGAAAAGCACCACCCAAATAAGGCTGTAGCAGTGCGATCGATAAATCTGTTTAATGGAAATGCAATGTCACATTTCCATGAAATCCTCAAAAGGAGGCAAAAGCAAGTAACATTGGATAGGTTCTTCCTTAAAGCTGCATGAAAAGAAAAAGATTCCATTGAGCCAATAGATAGCAGTGATTCTGTTAGTGATAGTTAGTGAAAGTCGTCCTACACAATAACCCTCTTCTCTCTTGTCTGCCTCACACCAACCGCAAAGATTTTCAAAGATAAGTGCAGGTTAATTTGTTTTATTTGTCTTTATATTTTGTATTTTCTTTATTATTTTGTATTATATTACAGTACTGTAATCATATGAATGTTTTTGGGTTGTGGAACAAATCATCTGAGTTTCTATGATTTCTTATGGGGAAATTCGCTTTGATATACAAGTGCTTTGGATTACAAGCATGTTTCCAGAATGAATTATGCTCACAAATCAAGGTTTTACTGTATATTAAATAATCTGACTCTATAGAATCAAACAAGAAACCTAGGGTGGCCATGTGTCCTCTTTTACAGAGGACACAATTCTATATGAAGGGCTATTGGAGGCTGTCTCATATTTTAAAGGCATCCCCTATTTGAGGAGGTCCAGTATAAAGATGAATTACAACAGTAATATCTATATTTGCATGTGCATCTGTACATCAGCATACAGAATGTTTATGCAAAAATATGTCCATTTTTGTCTTCTTTTTTGGTGATACGTATGACCTTTTTTTGGAGAATCACAAGTGACCATCCAACCCCAATCCCAATATTATGTTGTGGCGAAGTTGTTTATAATGATCTCACCCCTGCAAGAAGTGGCAAAAAGACCTTTTACTGGGGCAACCATTTGACTTCCCACACTGCACCTCAAAATGAAGTGGGAAAAAAAGTTGGCCTTTTATATTCTCAGAGCTACAGTCTGACACACCCTTGAAATGAATTCAAGCCCTGAAGAGAAAAAAGGTATATCTAAATCAGACAATTGGTTCCAAATACTCTCCCACTTTCACTGACATGGCCACCTTTCCATGATATTCTGTCCCTGGTAACTAGCAATGCTCCAGTTCTACTCCTTCCCTCCTGGTCAACAGAGAATCAAACCAAGCAATTCCTGGACATATCTTATGGGCTTCATTACCTAAAATCAGGCAGGAAAAATCACAATGTTACAGTACTACTAGAGCAAAAAATCTACTAGCCATTCCCTTTGACCTGACACAGCTTCTAAAAGATGCTGTACAAATAGAGAAATCAGTCCATAAAGTTATGCCAAACAAAGTCTATGAGAAAGAAAGCAAACAATACCACTCAAACTTCTGGAGATCATTTATCACATTTTAATTCCCTTTAGCCATTTCTCACTAGGAATGGAAGAACCAGGAATACTCAAGTTATCTGAAAATCTCTGAATGTTACTTCAAAACTTCTTCAGTTTACTCCTATTCTCTTTTGTGACATATTTTTTTCAGTTTTGGAAAAGTTTTCAATTTTTTCCACAAAGTTGTGCATTTTTAAAACTCTACATTTTATGATTGAAAACATAAGTTGAGAAACTTGCAAATATGTTTGAATAACATGCATTCCCATTCCTCCAAACCTTTCCAGCTTGTCTGCATCTTTCTTAAACTGTGATACCTAAAACTGGACACAGTACTCCAGCTGAAGTATAACCAGTGCTGAGTTAGGGAGAAAACTAGTACTTCATTTGGAAGTTATACTTAAATTAATGCAACCTAAATAGCATTTGCCCTTTTTGCAACCACATCACATTGTTAACTCATATTTAGTTTGTGATCTAAAACAATTCCAAGATGGTTCTCACTTGCAGTATTGTTGAGCCAAGTATTCCCCATCTTGTAACAATACTTTTGGCTTCTTTTTCCTAAGTGCACAACTTGGCATTTCTCTCAAATTAATGTTGTTATGTTGTTTTCAGCTGAGCACTCCAGACTATGAAGATAGCCTTGGATTTTCTTTCTGCTTACAGAGTAGTAGCTGTCCCACCCAGTTTTGACAATGGTTCCCTGCACTTCCTCATCCAGGTCATTAATGAAAATGTTGACAAGGACTGGGATCAAGACTGAACCCTGCAGTATCCCACTTTTTACCTCTCCCCAGTTTGAGAAGGTGCCATTAATGAGCCCTCTTTGAATCCAATTCTGTAACCACCTGTGAATCTACCTGATTGTTGTTTTGTCTAGCCCATTTTTAAGCCATTTTGCTAATCAGGAGATCATGGGGCACTTTGTCAAAAGTTTTGCTAAAGTCAAGATAGACTGTAGGAATGCTGTAGGCATAATCTATTAGGAACATTACCCAATCAAAAGGAAAATAAGTTATCAGCAACATTTGTTAGGAATTTCTTGAAGGGGCCACATTTGGCAGAATTTGTCTCTGGGGAAATTTAAATCTCCCATAATGACAAAATCATGCCTCCTTGAAACACTGGCAATTTGCTTTTCAAGGCCTACTTTGCAGTAAGACCTACTGCACAAGATAAAGATAATCAAAGGATTGATCAGTCCCATCAGTTCTCTTCTGTTTCCTCCTAGGTAGTCAGTGCTTATCAAGTTATTTTCCTCCCCCAATAAACAAATGGATAACAAAAAAAAGTCAATTAAAAAGTGGGATATATGGGACCTCTTGCCTGAGTAAGGATCTGTAGACATTGTCAAATCCATTCTGTCTATAGTTTGTGGATGATCAAGCACCTTTCACTCCATCATCTATTCATTGATACTGGCTTCTGTGTAAATGCTTTCACGTGCATTTAAACAAATTTGCACTCCTGAAAATGTATGAATCTACCCCAAATGTATATTTCAATATTTATGATTATGGGTTTTTCATATTTTAAATAACTAAATTTGTATAAAATTACAGAAAATGAAAGAAAGACGGCAGAGGCCCATGGAATTGGTATGACTTGGGAAAAATCAGTCCACTGCAGAAACTGTTAGTTTGATTCTTAGAAATGTAACTCACTTGAATCCCTTGTGGGTTTCTCTAGCACCCCTATGTGTGAGTAAAAAGCATACTCAGTCACATATCAGTCCAATATTTCTTGTGTGCTTGCAGGACCTACCTGTCTATACATGTACATGCAATTAATTTCAGTTCATTTACCTACTTCACACATTTTGAACTGAATGCAGACTTGTATAGAAACTGCAGATGGTCCATAAATTTTAGAGTTGCTAATATGATTAGTGGACCTTCCAAAATTGCATTCAGCAGTATGTGTCCATTTAAAAATGTTCATCAAAGAATGGTGAAAAATGCACTGAAATATGTTTCCATCCATGAAAAAAAAGTGTACATTTCAAAGTTGCATACAACTGATGTGTACGTTTACATGGATTTTCATGTAAAAAGAGAAGAAAAAGCAAAGCTTTCAATCTAATATTAACCTACATTGGAACAATCTTTTAGGGTGGAATTCTGCGTATTGAGCAAGCTCAAGTGTGCTGATTCACATATCTCTCCCACTAATGCAATGGGAAATTCCTGTTTGAAATTGATGGAGAATTTCTCATTCACCTGCAGAAATTTAAATGAAATGTCTCTGCTCACAAAAATGGCTGGAGAATTTCAAAGGGGCTTTTTCAAGACTTAAAGATCTAGTTTTACCCATTAAAAGACCATTCTATTATGTGATTGCACGCAGCCCGTATTATGGAACTTGTGTCTCAGCAAAAACGCCTTCTTTTTACACAGAGAAATGAAAGTTCCTAGTTTGCTATTTTGCAAGCCTTGTTGATGATTCTGAACATATTGGGATTTCATTGTCTATCTTCATATTAAGTGACTCTGCTATGTAATAAAATGGCTACTAGTATCAAATAACTATTAATAATTTTATATAGTTAATTACACTACTATATTATTTCTTGCCAGCAGGTGTTGGCAGAATGCTTTAGAAACCTGGAAGTCCAAGTTTCAATTAATTATTTTTGGGCAATTAAAGTTAAAACCTACTATAATTTCAAAACCAGAGTCTGCTTTTTCTCCCATTTTTCCATTTTTTGAATTAGTGTGTAATTAGCCTCCTCCGGTAATAGTAAACAGTTTTACAGTAGAAATAAGAATCTTAAACACTGCTGAAAGAACTTTTTTTAGAGTAGATGACAGACATTTTCACTGTGAGATGACATATTTTGTTTTGAACACATCTTTTAGTTTTGTAAAATTTAAAGACAGTTTGCTGAAAATCACTATTTCCTAAGAATGAATACAGGTGTTTAGCTTCACAGTTCAAGAACAATGCTGATATGTAATCAAAGAAAATGGAAAATTTTCTACAATTTTAAATCATTTTAGCTACAGATATAGGTAAGTAGGAGTAGAAAGCAATATTTCAAAAGTATAATCTCAACTTTTAAGAGTAATTTCCTATTCATATACAGCATCATGTATACAACAGTGTATACAAATGATTTAAAATATATAATTACTTGAAGAATTCCAAAAGCTTAATAAGGAATAACTATGAGTAATACCGTTTAGACCCATATGGATTTTCAAGATTTTGCCATGTTTGTATTTTGTATTTTTAATTTTAAAACAGAAGCAATAGTATTCCTTCTGAATTTATAGCCCACCCCATGTGGAACCCTCTCTGTGGGTAACAGCAGATTAAAAACAATTACAACTTCCCATTAAAATTGAAGTTAAATCCTATTAAACAGTTAAGAACATCATAAATAGTAAACCACAGCCCTCTGGCAGCTTAACCACAGCCTCCCCAACTAACCCCAAATATTTTTTAAAAAGCAAATGTAAAAGGGAAGAATAACTCAAATGTTTCCATTCTGGCTATTTCATGATAAAATATGTTTAGTTGTTAATATGAAGCAGAATGCCGAGCAAAATCAAAACAGATACAAGCACTATCTAATCTGAGGAGATTTCACACTGCTACTACACCATTTTAGTCTTTCACTCTAGTATAACAGGAATAGTCCATTCACTTATATTATCACACCGTTCCCATACCATACAATCCCACAAGCTAATTCTCATGCTTAGCACTTTCCCTGATGTGGTAGCTTCCATGTGAGATTGGGTTGCATTTTTTTTTTTCAAGAAATGTTTCCGAGCTCAGAGGAAAATAAGCGGCAGCATTGCTTTAAAAATAAACATGGGGGCACAAATAAAAAATGAGAGAGTAATGCCCTGGTTTGTTCTTTTTAGCTATATTAGTAGGCGAAAGTGTGATGGCAGAATGTGTTCTTGTAGCCTATCTTGCATCCTGACTCACTAAATTCAAGCTGAAAGAGTAAGTTCTGAAAGAGTAAGACATATCAAAGAATGAGGACTCAGCCCCAGATCTCACTAAACATGGGTATAGCTGACTAGCTTTCTGCCCATCTGCACCGGCAGTACAGGAAATTTTTGCTTCTTGACAAGAAAATACAGAAATGGAACCAATGTGCCACCAGGTTGCAGGGATACTATGTTAACTTAATGCTATCAGAGAGAGAGAGAGAGAGAGAGAGAGAGATGAAATGAATGAAAAAAAAAAACCATCCCTAAATACAATATAGCTTTCAAGAGGAGAAGCAGATGAACATGTAAATGCTTGTGCCTGCTAAGTCTGACATCCAGGAATAAACATTGGTGCTCTCTTTTCTTATGGTTCTATAACTTTAAAATAATCTCAGCCATTTAAATAGAAGATTTATTCAAACAGAGAGTTATTTTCTCTACAGCAAGCCTGCCCTGTTCCAAATGATTATGATGATGGCAACAATGATGACCTCACATTTATATCCCATCTTCCTTCCTCTTGCAAAGATCCCAAGGCCCTTGCAAGGTTCTCTTCCTCTCCATGTTATCCTCATAAGCAGAACCCCGTGAGTAGGTCAGACTGAGAGTCAGTGACTGGCCCAAAGTCACCTAGTGAGCACCATGTCTGAGAGCTCCTCAGCCCCATTCCAGACTCTTCATCACCACTTCACACTCCATCTTATATGCCAGGGTGGGCAACTTCTGGTCCTCCAAATGTTTCCGCCTTCAGCTATCACAATTCTTCATCATTGGCTATTTTGACTAGGGTTGTAGTACTTGTAGGCCAGAATATCTGGAGGGTCACAAATTGGGGACATGTTCCCTTCTAAGGGAACCCTCTCCTAAAGAAGGGGCTTCTAAAGAAGCAGAAGGGCCTTTTCTGTCGTGGCACCCCACCTCTGGAACATGTTTCCCAGAGAGGTACGCCTGGCACCATCTTTGTTATCCTCTTGGCACCAGGTGAAAACCCTTTTATTCTCCAGTTGCACAGGACTGTTTTAATTCTTGGTTTTATTATTTGCTGCTGTATCAAGAGATCAAGTTATTATAACTGAAATGTCTTGTTTTTGTTGCCTGTTGTCTGTTTATAATTTTACTCTCTTTTAATATAACTTTTATCGTATGTATCATTTTCAATTGTACACCACCCAGAGAGCCCGTGTGCTATGAGGTGGCATAAAAATATAATCAATCGATAAATCCTTTTATACTTTTATGGTTAGGAGAATTTACAGAGGTAGAGACTGCACACACAACTGTGTGATAAAACTGTCATCCATATTCACCCACAGATAGAGCCCAGAATTTACAAAATATTTTTAAAGAAAGTGTAATTCCAACACAGCATTTTTTTCAAAAGTGATTATGCTCATGTGCCTCATTCTATTGTATAAGCTTATAGGGACACTCATTTAAAAAATCCATGATCCCCAGAAGTCAAGAATGTCATATCTTTTTCCCAGCTTTGTGGAAGCTGCAGCAAAATGGTTCCTTCCACATATTGGGCTAATATAAGAAGCCCTGGGACATGTTGGAGATGTGCCTGCAATGGTACCTCACATTTCTGGAGGCTTAATGCTGGCATGAGAAGAAATTCCAATGCAGCATTCTGAGAAATGACACTTTTCCAGTATATTCCAGCTCTAATGCATACAGTCAAGGAAGTCAATTTGCCCAAATCTCCCTCTTGAACACAAACTGGGTTTAGTCAGACAGTGCATCTGGGATGTGATGGATATTGTTCAAGGACATCAGGAACTTTACAACATGGAGAAGTGCATGCACAGGGTTACTGACATGATGTGGATGGAATATGAGGCTGGAATAATAATGGAAGGAGTTTTTTTCCCTGTAAACTGTCCCACGGTGCTAATTGCAGCATTTCCTGAAAGCAAGTACATACATTTTGTTGTATGCATCGGGAAATGATTAATAAGGTGTGTGTGTGTGTGTGTGTGTGTGTGTGTGCGTGTGTGTGCGTGCGCGCGCGCTTTCACCCACAGAACCTCAGAACCCACAATCAGAAAAGAATTACAGATTTTCAGAGAAACCCAATGGCTCAGCTGCAGAGCAGACTGATGAAAAATTCACATGGACTGTGTATGCCAGACTCAGTAGCACCTTGGAGAACCACATAAACTATGACAGATTGCTTTCGTTACCTCATAGCCATACACATGAGCATTACAACATGTCACTGTGATGTGAGGAGAAAACCCACATAGGCAGCAAGATTCAATTTGAACATGGAAGAACACATCTGGTAACACTTTTGCAGTGACAGACAGGGAGTGCAAACACACACACACCCCAATACAACATGCCAGAAACATAATGTCTGAATCAAGAAATAGACAGACAGTTAAGGATGAACAAAAGTGATGTTCCCATTAAGGCAGAGAAATTGCTCAGGCAGACATGCAGAAATATTAAGCCACATGGAATGCAAAGTTGGTTACTTATGGGAAGATTGCCACAGAGCAAACAAGGAAAAGAGACCCATACTTTATTTATTACTTAAATAAATAGTTTGTACAGCTTGTATTTTTGTGCTCAGTTTTCTGACAATATAAATCCGGTTCCCCATCACTCCCTAATATCTATATTGTTTAGGGCTTTATATACTGTATGATTAGTTGGCAATGGTACTGTTCAATCTGTACTAATCTGTATGCATTTATATTGTCTGAGCAGTTCCCTAATTGGTTTCCATCCAAGTAATCCCACAGAGAATAAGGTTACATGCTGAAAAGGGCTGAGGTGAGAGAGTGGTTAAAAGGGGAGTGCAAACTCCTTTCCTGTTCTTATTAAGAATGCATTGCACATCTGCATTAAAAAGAAAAAAAAATCGAAAACTGCCTTACTCTGAATAATTGGGAATTATATACCAGCACAGGGAGGGAAAGAGGAGCATTTGGGACAACTCCACCCATTCCTTTTTCATTCATGGCTTGATACTGTACGTATGGATTCTTCCGGAACTAGGAAATGTATTGAAAATTAGCCATTTTCACATGAGGCATCAGAATTTATCTAAAGTTGATTGGGGAGAAATCCCCCCTGGTTTCTGCAGAGTTACAGCAATAGAAATGACCAGTTTTGCTTTCTAAGCCAGATTTTTCAGGCATCAGAAAATGACACAAAAAATTGGAATGGACAAACTATTTAAGTCGATGCTGTCAGTTACAATTTCACAATGATAGAGAGGAAAAAAGCAATGATTTAATAGGCCTACTTGGACTCCGTCTCTCACTATGGTCTTCCAGGATCTTTAGGTTCCTTACATGACGCCTAACGTTCTGTAGCACAAAAGAGCTTCAGTTCAGATTCTCACTTCTTGGAAATCAATACGAATTTTGTCATTGATGCCAAAAGGAATAGGGTTACACCCTCTGAAATAAAATATGAACTCAAAATCGTATTAGGGCTGGTTGTAGCACCACTCAGAAATGGCTATCAGCAAAATCAATATGTGGCTCAGATAAACAGATGAATGACAGGTGTTAGCTACCAGTACCTGCAACATGGAGAGAATTGAGGAGGATGTATGAGCCCTGTGAATTTGTGTGTGGGTTATTGTTCGTGCACTGCAAGGTCAGTTTAATATGTCAGCCCAAACATACCCTATATTCTCTTGATGGTGTCCTAAGTATACCCTAAAGTACATACAGTTCATATTGATAATGTACCAGCAGCACGAGCAAACATGTGAATATATGCTGGTACACATGTGCATCAAAGGTGGCTTTTCAATTTCTCTCCTTGAGCCAAAAACATGCTGTGTGCGTGTGTTTGTTTTCTTCCTGTTAAAATGTAAATGAAAAACTGACGTCACTGCTAGAAATACTGACACACATTTTTGAAGACATGTATGGAAGCCTATTTTAAAACATAGAAAGAATACAACATTTCTTTTCTGTGAAAGCAGCTGTGACTTTTTAAAAACAAAATTAGACAATACTGTGAAAATTACATTAAAACTTTCAGCTATGCCAACCTTTATCCGAGACATTCCACAGGATGTGAGTCTGTGCTGTGGTTTTGAAAACTCAAGTGTACGAACCTCAAGTGATGGTAGAATTCTGTGAGAGCTTGGTTACAAAACAGGGCATATGGGGTTGCATTCTGGCAAATGCAAGGGGAGGGGGAATATACCCAGAATGCACTTCCAGTTACTCAAAACATGTAGTCATTTAAAAGAAACTGCTGCATTGAATATTAATGATCATATGGAGAATACAGTTTTGGTTTCATTTTAGAAATTTATTATACTTTGGCACTCTGAGCTTTATATAAAAAATGACATGCAAATAAACCCCATTGATTCAAACAGAATGTTGTTTCCTTGTAAGCTTAGTAAGGAAGGGGAGCCTAAAGTTGGTATCTTTTCTCTCTTTTGACATCTCAGATTTTTAAAAAGACTTTCATGAGAGTAAAGATTCTTAAGTCTTTATATACAGATAGATTACTTTTCAGTTATTGAATGGAAATGGATTATAGTGATATGGAAAAACAAACACGATCTTCTTTTTTAAGGCAAACTCTGTTAAGGTAAACCTTTTCTTGCAAACTGTTAGGTTCCTGGTAAACAATCGGCGCTATAGCAAAACATTTAATCAACTCATATTTATGTTTATTTGAACATCTAAGAAATACAAGAATCAGAACATGGAGGACCTAAAATATCCAAAGAACTTTATTACCTGGTGTTACTTCCACTGTAAACTAATAACATGATAAACTAACTTCCTGTGGAAATGTGATTATTACTTACTATGACTGGGGCATTCAATTCATTTGTAGACTATCATATGAAACATTCTTACAAATCCTTCTTTATGTTGTCTTTTGCTCCCTTTTTGATCTTAAAAAATTATATTCCTGAGTGGAAAGTAGGCACTCCTTTCAGTTTAGTTAAACCTGAAAAACTAATTGGTAAATATACTCTTCAGAAAAGTACAAATTAACATAGCACACGGCCACCCACCACACAGCTTCCAGATTTTTATTTTCTGCACAATTTCTTTTCATGAATAATTTGGGTTTTAAAGAAATTAAAAGGGACAAAAGCTGGAAAAACAACTGGTATCAGTTCTCATAGTTGTCAGTTCGGGTCATGATCCTCAGAGTAATTTGCAGATCATAAAAGGTACCTTTCTGCATAGGTGTGTGTGTGTTCCGCAGATCTTTCATTGGACAGAAGCTACCTACTGGGGACACTAGATTTAAATGAATGAATTATATTCCTACAGCAGTGATGGCTTGGCATCATTCAAGTGCAGGATGTTGGATTATACTTTTAATCATGTTATAAAGTGACCAAAATGCATGTTTTGATGGGCAGGATCTTGACCTTAGCAATCATTGTGATCATAATCTGTTTGACCATTGGCATTAATACAAATATATTCCTCCCTCAATTGTTTCTATAACCATGAGATTTTCCATGTCTATTTAAAA
>NW_025335568.1:31748806-31776871 GCF_004798865.1 Varanus komodoensis | reverse complement strand
AGAAATGTATAGAATGCAAATCTACCGAATACATCAAAAACAATAGACATGTCAACACCCTTAATTGCACTGAAAATCTGGAATTTGCTATTGCTTTTTACTTTGACAGAGGTTATGGGATAATCTATCCCATTTCCTCCCTTGGAAATATGCACTTATTTGTCTATAAGGTTAGAAAGTTTTTACACAGATAGAATGTTTACTCCACCAGTTCATGAAACGGCCATTTCATTTGTAGCATAGGGAAGCTATACCAAGAGTAGGATCATTTTCTCTGCTTTCTTGTACTGTGGAAATTCCATATATATCTATATATAGATATATATAGTTATATAGACATATAGTGGCACAAGAGGGCAAAGTGCAACTAATCAATATTAGCTACTATTTCGACATACCTCTGGCTACTCTTCTGAGATCTCCTCTGGCCTAGTCTCATGTCAAAAGCACCTTACTGAGGCGTAAATAAGGAGAAATGCATAAAGAGGATCTTGCTTCTGCCAAAAAGCTCTCAAGCTCAAGGGTGTTTTCATTGAACCACAGTTACTTAGTTTATCTTACATTAGAGGGAACTCCTTTAATTTACCAATCTGTAATAGGCAACTCTTCTCCATACAGAGCAAAAGGTCACTATTTTATGTAAGGAAAATTAAGCCGATGTTCTTGGTTGCCTTACAGTTCTCGTAGTTCAACTACTCCAATAAATGAACATGTACAACAAGCCGAAGGGCTTTTTATTACAAATTTAATTCATTTCTCTAGACAACTGTGAAATTTGCCATTGACATTAGTCATTACCCCAAGGCGAACTAAAAGATGATCTCAGTTAATAAATGATCCTTAACAAGGAACACTCCCTATCTTCTCTGATATTGGCACAGGGACATTTTATTAATGCAGGGCTTGCTTCCTGCCAGAACACTAGAATTCACGACTATTTGGTATACTTGTTTCCTCTTCCTGCTCCTGATATTAATAATTATGCAACGGGATAATTAACAACACAAAGAGACAGTACTCTGAGCTTGCAGCTAGATTTTCAGCGTGTTAACCTTCTGGGAAATAAAGAACAGAAGCAAAGAGTCTAGCCAAATAAACCAATGCAGGTTGATTTCACAGTGTGTAAAAGGCTAATTATCTGTGAAAAGTCTGACCTCAAGTATCAAAAAAACCTCAGAGTCTTTTAGAGGATGAAGTAGTTAGCTTGCAGAACAAGTTTCATATACATATGAGTGTGCATGTAGTCACACACAGATATTCAGACCAGCTTTATTGCAATCACTTATTGGACATATTAAGTGTTATCCACAAATGTATATCTATCCAGACATAACAGCACCACATAATCAATGTAAACCAGCTATTGACAACACCTGTGAAACTATAGTAAAATAAACTTTTTTTCCCATTCACTGTAACTATGATATAAACAAAATAAACCCAGAGTATGACAGAAGTGGGTTAAGTGCATATTGTTTACTGAAGACAGGGTGCAATAAAATACAGGAAATATTATCACTTCTTTACAGATTCAATGTGTAATTCATTCTGATATAAGAATATTTATCCACTAGCAATAATAACAAAATCACTTTTTTGTTGCAGGAAAAAATAAATTGTATTTGCAAAAAGCAAACACATTACGGAGTGTGTAAAAATGCAATATTCCCATTTTCTAGTCAGAGTTCCAATTTATTGAAGTAACAGAGCAGAAAATGCACTGACAGCTGTTACATTTTATTGCGAATTAGTATATACGTTTTATATCCAGTGAGCAAATGCATGATACATTGTATTCCAGTAATTGCCACTGGCTTTCCAAATGGAAACTGAATGATCTTAGTGCAATTACACTCAGGAGAGTAAATGTAACAAGCCACAGTTCTCCATTATAGCTCTTTAACAATGCAACGAATATTCTTCTCCTTTCCCCACAAATAAACAAATGAAAGGTCAAACCACAGATCAATTATATATGAGAAAAATTAATAGGGTTGCATTACGGTAGGACGTGTATATCACAGGTCAGAAGATTAGTACTGTTTCCAAGAAAAAATCACTGAAGTTTTCACCAGGCTCAAGTTATTACTTTTACTAAAGCTTCAAAACTCCCCCACCCTTTGGTGGGGGGGAGAGATGTCAGGATATAACTGAACGGTTGGAGAAGAGTTTTCATTTCACATCAAAATGCAAACATTGCAGCCTGTTAAGCAAATACTCCTCAATTTAATGCTTTATATGTGCAGAGAAACAAACATACATCCAAACACTCACATGCACACACACATTTCTTGCCGAACGCTTATAAAAAAAAATGTCTGTAGGCTGTAGCTTACTGCAGGCACTGAGTTAGGACTTATTTAAAGAGTCTATGTTAAGAGAAATAAATAGCCAAATGCACTACGGAAAAGCACTTTTTTGTGAGTGTACTAACCTTCATACCATATTTTAAACCTTTTCCTTGGGCAACCAGTGCTGTGACAGTTTCTTCCCCTTCACGCTCTACCGTGAGGAGCTCAGCAAAGCCAGCTGTCTCCTCCCCTCTAGTGGTTATCAGCTCTATTTGCAGCAACACGGAAAGTGGAGGGGCTACGGCAGACCACCTCAGGGGCATTTCTGTAATTTCTAAGCTAGAGAGAGAATGAGAGAGAGAGAGAGAGAGAGAGAGAGAGAGAGAGAGAGAGAGAGAGAAGGCCTGGCAGCCTATCGCAGCAGCAAATAAAAATTATCAGTCATTTAAAACAATATGTTAGTGAGGACTACAACTTAATCAACACCAACCTGCTGACATAGATTTGCAATTTGAGCAGGTTATTAGTGATCGAATTAGCAACATGTCACAACTTGTATCTGATTTATTAGAAGAACTGACTAATGCAAGAGGACTATAAACAACACGCTAGACATTTTTCAAAGCTCACTGACTGTAATAATATGCGCTCCTGAAAAAAGTGTAGGTAAAGGCCAGGCATGACTGTGAATGCATCAGTCACATGTGCATTGTATGGATATTTCCTGCTATTATTTGTTGCTTTTTTAATAATAGGAAAAAGCCCTCTTCATTAGAATGATATGGTCAAAAGTCTATACAATGAGAGGAGAGAGATGCAATACAGAGGAGAGGATGCTCTGTTAGAAAAAAAAATCCAAATTGTCTCAGGCTCACACCTATATCAAGCTAGGAGGCACCTTGATAACTATTTTGGTATTTTAACTATGACAAGTGGTAGGAGAGACTCTTCAATGGGAGGTGATGCCTCTTCTGACACAAATGCTTCCAATAGTGAAATGACTGAGCAATTCTAACAACATAACTAGATATTTTAATATCCTGAGTCTTCATATAGGCTTTTGTCTTTAGATCTTTACCACTGGACTTAGAAAAGTTAGTTAACCAGAAGCATTGAGCAGTCACTAGTCCGAAAATCACAGAGGGTGGTTATCTGCTCTCAGGGATCAGCTTGCAGATGGCCTTTGAGTGAAGGGGTTACTGGGCCAAGTCCTTTTTAAAGAATAAGGGGAAATGGGGCCTTGACGTTGCAGGCTGAGCAGGCAATGTCTTACAGGCAAGATGTATTGTATTTCTGTTTGATGCACCAAGAATATGTCGACATTCATAGCTATACAGTGAATTAGCATAATCAATTTTATGCAAATTGACATTTTCTTTAGCTGATTTTTAATGATTCTATTCATCTTTTTGGGAGGAAGCATGAGCCTAAAAGGTGTTTTTTAATTCTTCAGATTGGACCCTACTGATTTTTCACAACAAAAGAGCATTTGTTTTAGAGATTTTTGGGTTACCTCTAAGAGAGCATGCATGCTTGTGAATACACACATGACTGCCAGTAACAGATTTTTTCGAGTGGCTTACAGAGTTTTAAGAAGCAGAAATGAAATTAAATTGCAATATCAAATCAACAAAATGCAGTAGATATCAAATTAGTATTATACCTGTCAAAATATATACAAGACAATTACTTTTGAGCAGGGAAAATATACTATTCTAGGACTAGCGGAGAATATTTTAGAGTACACAGAATCCTGTTTGGATACTCAGAACAAATTTGCCCACAGCTTCATGAACAGTCCCATAACTAAAAGCCCTCCAAGTAAATCTAGAAGTTGGACAGGTTGTCTATTCCAAAAAGGATAAAAATAGCACATGGACAAGGGATGGCATTTTGGTTTACGCACAGTTTTCTCCTTCTATTCTGCCTCTTGACCAGTGGGACAGATCACCATCCGGTTTGCTCAACTTTTGAAATATTCAACTGAACTTTGATGTAGTTGTCACAGAAGCCTTAAACAGTTCCCTCACCTGTTATAAGGGTTTCATGCCTGGATGAAGGTTCAAATTTGAGATTCTGAAATAGGCATAATATAGCTAATTCAGCTAGATTTCTGAAAAGACATAGAAATAGCACTTTGGATTGCATATATTTGAAGGTTGCATGTGCCCCTGCTTTTGATAAGATGTTTATTCATTGCATTCTTGTACTGTTCAATAGCCAAAAAATCTTTGGGTACTTCACTACAATTTAGAAAGGTAAAATACAGCATACAATGCTGTAAAGAATTTAAATAGTTAAAGCTATTGTTGTTGTTGTTGTTGTTGTTATTATTATTTAATATTCAGTTAACAATAATATAAAAATGAAGCCAAAACAGTCAAGCATTCCAACTGTGGTGTAAAATACAAATAAAAGCCAGAATAAGACCTAGCAGTAATGCAAAGATTTAAAATTCAAAACAGAGCTTAGGGACTAACATTCCTAGAAAGATGTGTGGAAAATGAGGTGTCTACCTGGTGAACACTTTAAAGTACAGGAGCCTGTGAGCCTCCTGTGATGTTGAGGCTACAAGAGGAAGGACCCTCTATTTAATAGTCACCCACCTGACTAGCCTTGTTTGAGCTCCAGGAAAAGGACCACTGACAAATATTTTAGGGTCCAGGCAGAATGATCATCCAGGTAACCTAGAAGAAAACTGTTAGGGTTTTGAATGTTAATGTCAACACTTTGAAACAGTGGACAAACCACTGTGCAGATGGTAAACTACTGGAATAATATGATCACACTCGCCAGCTCCTTTTGGCAATCTCGCTGCCCTGTTTTGGACAAGCTGAAGTTTCTTACCGTTTTCAAAGGCAGCTCCATGTATAACGCACTGTAGGAATCCAACCCGGAATGTGAATGCCTGTAGCTAAGCTATCCCTTCCTAGAAAAGGGCATTGTTTATAAGCTGAAAAAGCTGCTCCATGACCGTGAATCTACCCTGCCTCTAGTAACAGTGCTGGATCCAGCCGAAGCCCAAAATATGGACCTGGTCCTGAGGGAGGGGGTGCAGTCCCTTCCAGAACAAATTGAAAGTCACTTACCTGGACAGGTAACCACCCATTGGCAGTACCCCCTCCTTGTACACACAGGCTCACTTTTTTGGCCCTTGTCCATCACATTACTCTGCCCAAGCACTGCATCATCCAGATTTGATGAAAAGGGGAGAGAGAGCTGGATGCAGTCTGCATAGAGATGATGCTTCAACTCACATGTCCAGGTAAGCTCACCCAGCAGTTCCATGCAGCTTTTCACTTTTAAAATAGCACCATGGAACCCCATTGCATAGCTGGCCAGGCACAGAGCAACAACCCCTGTTGTTGCACCGCCTTCTGAAATCAGCTGTCCAAGTAGGAATGGAATCACTGCACTGTACCTCCAACTCCAATCCAGTTAGCCTTTTTAGGAGAATACCAAATGGTTGATGGTTGAAAGGCCCGAGAAAATCAAAAGGGTCATACACTTCCTGTTACTCCTTGACAAAAGCCATCCAACTTTGGAAATTGTGTGTCAAGGACTCTTTCAGAAGCTACAAACAAGGTGGGAAATGTGATCCTGTCTTGACAAGACTTAATCCCTAGAAACATGGCACATTTAATCTTAGTCTCAGGACATTCCCTTCTTTCCTCTGCTCCCCTCTATCTGGATTATGTGAAATAGTGGAAAAAAATAGACCAAGCAGATAACTGAAGTAGGACTCTTCGCTATCAATGTTACCCCTGCCACTATTTTTAAACCACTTATTGTGTCATAGTTTGCCTGGGAAAACAAAGATTGTTTCCCTTTGCATGTGACTGTGCAGTCACATTCCCAGACACGGTTTAAGAAGGTCTGCAGTTTTGTCAGTAGGGGCTGAAATTAGCTTTGAAAGCTCCAGGGTAAGATGGAATATTAGCCTTACCCAAAGAAAACAAACATGGCATGACTGAAGTTATGAACAGCAAAAAGAGGATGCCGTAGGCCTGGCTTGATCCTGGTTCTGACTTTCCCTGTATTTCACTGAGAACGGGTTGCCTTCTTTTCTTATAAAATAAAGCCCTGGATTTTTCAGGGTCACTAAGAACTGCTGAACTGCTGACATGATCAGCACCACTGAGATAATTGCTTAGTAGCTTCAAGAACTTCTAAAGCAAAAAAAAAAAAAAATGTTGGCTATGAAATAATTCTAGGTCTCAGGATTCAACCCTTTGGGGTTAGTTTGCCAGAATTACTTTGGCAGAATTATAGATATATGTGATGGGAACTGTGATTCCGGGGGACTTATATCAGAGATCCTTCCTTGTATCAAGCAGCAGTATTGCAGCATATATGTGAAAAACACTTAGTGTTAATGGGCACATGCTGATGAATAGAGAAGTTTTCATTGCAGTGAAAGCACAGTTTTGTTTCACACAAATGCAATTCATTTACAGAAGATGGAAAAGTGATGTGTGCAGGGAAATGGTCTTTTTAAGTTTCACCTGCTTTTGTTTAGATCCCTTGATGATTTTGTAGCGATTTTAAAAAACTAATTCATTGATCTTTCCTGAAACCCAAAGCAAATTCCATCTGTTGTGCTGACTTCTGAAGGAGCAAGACAATATGATTTACTTCTGAGTAGAAATGTATATTGGCATATCTTCAGCTAGCCTGCCCATGGTCAGTTCCACAAGAATAAGTATCACTGAAGGCAATGTGATTTACTCCTGAGTAGATATGTGTACTACCCATTTTCAGCTTGTTGCTCTTCACTAAACACTTGCATCAATGTGAGAGATTTGTGTTATTCACAGTCACATCTCCACACATGTGCATTAGCGAATGCTATAAAAAAAGGGGAAAAAAAGCCAACTGGATACTTCCTCAGTGGAAGTTCAATGTGGATAAGTGCAAGGTCTTACACTTGGGGCATAGGAATAGGTGTCATAAGTACAGGTTAGGGGACAAGTGGCTGGAGAGCAGCACTTGTGAAAGGGACCTTAGAGTACTGGTTGACTGCAGGCTAAATATGAGTCAGCAGTGTGATGCGGTGGTCAAGAGGGTGAACACCACTCTTGGTTGCATAGCCAAAAGCATGGCTTCTAGATCGAGTGGTATTTCTAACACTCTATACGACCCTGGTATGCCCACCACTGGAGTATTGTGCTCAGTTTTGGGGCCCTCATTGCAGAAAGGATATAGCCAGGTTGGAGTCAGTGCAGCATAGGGCCACAAGGTTGGTGGCCGGTTTGCAGGGGATGGGGTATGAGGCGAGACTGAGGGAACTGGGTCTCTTCAGCCTGGAGAAGAGGAGACTCAGAGGGGATATGTTGGTGACATACAGTTATGTGAGGGGATGTCACACGGAGATGGGTAGAGACCTGTTCTCCCCTGCAGAGAAAGGCAGGACGCACTTCAGCGGAGCAAAGCTCAGGGAGCCAAGGTTCCATTTAGATGCCAGGAAGCACTTCCTTACAGTTAGGACCCCAAGGGTGTGGAATGGGCTTCCACGAGAGGTCGTTGAGGCCATTCAAGGATGGGCTGGACATCCACATGGTGGACATGTCATGAGCAGAGCCGGTTGGAGCCGGGGTCAGACGAGATGGCCTCTTGTGACTCTCTCTGTTTCTATGTTTCAGTGTAATACTACTTGCCGTCAGCCTACACAAGCCACTTCTCATCCACCTGGAACAAGTTTAGCGCACACTGAAATATAAGCCATAAAAAACACAACACATAAAAAGATGCAATGACCTGATTTGAAGAAAACTGGGATATAATGGAGAAAATAGGCTGATTGGGGTGTGTTTCATAGAATATGCGAGTGAGTCAGCCTTAGAAGATTCATAAAAATCCCTCGTGTGAATCCTTCCCACCCCATTGGAAGAGCACCTGACTGTAGAAGGCTGTTGTAGGTAACCCATTTGTAGAAAGTACAAATACTAAAGTCTACATGTTTGTAAAGCATTTGGTTTCCCTCTTAATATCTGACTGTAAAGGTGCCTTTAGAAAGCTGAAACTGCATCACAAGCTTAAATATGTACAGACTTCAGACTGTAAATAGTGTTTCATTCCATAAGGGGCATATTAGATAAATTCTGGTCCAAACTGACCTTAAAATAATTTTTCACCCATCCATGCACAAAGTATATCTGCCCTCTGTCTCTGAGGTAATCTGGCAGGCAAACTATTAAGTTGCCAGCAGCTGCCTGCAAGTTTAGTGTCATGCAAGGCTCTTTCAGTCTGAGCACAGGTGTCACACTAAAACACAAACTATCCCGTAGAACGCAAAGGTACTTTCGGCAGCACTACTGCAGGTTATGTGCTATTCGGTGTACCACTGTGAGAGTTTGCAAAAGGGAAACAGACAGCAACAAGAGCAGCAAATTTATCCCAGTAAAGAACATATTGTCAGTGGCCCATTTTTGAGCATTAATTTTCTTCTGGCATGATCTTTTCAATACTAATGATCACTGTTACTAAAGGTGTTAACACTGAAATATTCATATCTTCTTGTCACCAGCTCCATCATCTTCTAAAGGTTTTAGAACAGATTTATTAACTTGAGCCCTCTCTGTGCTTTGCTTTTACACCCTGCCTTGAGGGTATTTGAGCAAGCTTGCTGTGGGTTTCTTGTCTCGAAGTCTTGGCTTCTGGGCAAGGGGAGGTGTGGTGGGAGAAGGGGCAGTTGTCTCATGGGGTCTTTATATTTAGAAGATTGTATCACTGTGCACGACTTCCATGACAAAGTGGTCTATAAAGTATTTTTAAAAAATAATAAAATAACAGTAGGGTTTGTTCACATGAATATACATTTTGGCTTGTGGCTCTTCTGAATATGCATAAAAGTGTCCAAGTCCCTGAGCATTTTCAAAGGCAATCTAGTAAAAAATAGATAAAAACATTCTGATAATATATATTTCCGGGCACATTCATTATAGCCAAGTGGTCATTGTGGAAAAAGTGGTTTTATGCCTAAAGTCCCTGTTTTTATGCACCCATTTTAACGATCACAATTTCTTGCCCTTTGAAACGTAAGTTTTAAGTATCTAGAAAAGTGCCAAGTGTTCCTTTCATGGCTCTGAAGACATTGTGTCTGCAATCCACTGCTGCACCACAGAAGAATTAGATGGTGCCTGATTAGGTCACCCAACTTTCTCCCCCAATTCGCAGAATCCTAAGGATCACTGATGGGAACTGGTAAACTGACTTTTCTGAAGATCAAGAGAGTTTAGTGCTATTTATGGCATGTGAGCCAGGAAAGCCTCTTGGAAACTTCATGGGTTATTTAGGCAGTAAACCAACTGCTTCCTTTATGCTGCCCATTCTCTTCTTTCTTTTTAAGGCCTTTCTTTTATTCACTCCCCAATACATACTGCTTAATTTCAGTTAACTACTTGCATGCCTATTTTGGCAAACCAATCCTCACAGCACTGCTGGGCTGCTTTTTCACTTAGACTAAGGACTGACCAAAGGAGAACAGGCCAAACCTCATGCCTTATGGGAATTCCAGGTATCAGTCTGAAATTATCTTGTGAAAATAAGGGCAAAGAGCAGTGGCACAGTGAGAGAGCAACTGTTTTGCACCCAGGCGGTCCCAGGTTCATTTCCCAGCTTCTCCTCCAGGTAAGTCTGGGGAAGGGGAAAGGAGCAAACAAACCCCTGCCTAAAACCCTGGAAAGGCTCTACCAGTCCATGCTAACAATACTGGGCAAGGCAGACCAATGATCTGACTGCTTCTGTGGTGGCTTCTGTCCAGGTTAAGGACAATGAGGTGTCTCAAGCTGAGAGTGAGCCAATACACTTGGAACATTTCCATGCAGTCATCTAAAAGGTTAGAGAGAAGTTGACCCAAGCTACCCATTTCCATTCAATTACTGCAGGGAAAAACAAATGGTAACAAAAGGGGAAAGTGTATAAAAGAATACGCACAGAAACTAAAGTTACTTTTCCAGCTCAACTGAGTCATTTAGGTGCACAGCTAAATGAGAAAATAAGGAAAGTCTCACTGAATCATATCCAAGGGCTATCTAGTCCAGTATTATGTTTACATAGCAGCCAATCAGCTGCCTGAAAGAAACTTACAAGTAGGATATGAGTTCAACACCCATGTTCCTCAGCAACTGCTGTGCATAAGTATACTACCGCGGATTCTAGATTTAGCATATAGCAGTCATTAATTAGAAGCTATTGGTAGCTTTCTCCTCCATGAATTTGTCTAACTCCCTTTTAAGCTATCCAAATTGGTGGCCAACACTACACCTAATGGGTGGCATAAAAATGTTTTAATAAATAATAAATAAATAAAATAGAGAATGCCATTGTTTAACTATGAATTTTGTGAAGTATGCCTGTTTATCTGTCTTGAATCTCCCATCCTTCAACTTCATGGGATGACTGTGGGTTCTGGCATATCTAACATATCCCCACTCCCTTTCTCAACATTATGCATAATTTTATACACCTCTAACCAGGGCTTTTTTTGTCATAGAATGCACCGGAACGGTGTTCCGGCACCTTTTTTTGATGGATTTTTCCAACGGATTTTTCCAAGTGATTGTGAATCGCCCTGTTGGGCGTAGTAGGTCGGCGGCAGAAATCATTAACATAGTGCCTGCGGGCTGCTTGTGTGTCGCCGCTGCTTGTAAGGGTGCTGCTCGGCTTGGGATGCTGCTCGGCTTGGGATCGGTCGTGTGGTCGTGCGCTGAGTGCTTACTGCCGGCGGCGACCATTATGTTTATGTGTGTGTAGAGTGATTGGCTACGTGCAAAAGGTAAATAAGTTCTTTATTTCAAAAAAAGTTGGTGAATTGAAAATCTTTTTCAGTGTAAAAGTGTGACCCCAAGATGTGAATTCTGGTGCCTTTTTTTTTTTTTTTACAAAAAAAGCACTGCCTCTAACATATTCCCCATCACTGTCTTTTCCCAAGTAGCCACATTTTTGTTACCCTTCTTTCACTGAGAGACTTACTCCAGCCTCCTTATGCTTTGGTTGCTCTTTTCCCAACCTTTTCCACCTCTTCAAAATGATTTTTAAGATGCAATAACCAGAATTGTCCACAATGTTCCAAGTATGGTTGCACCATAAATCATTATATAGGCACTCTAATATTGTTTTATTTTTGATCTCTTTTCAGTTTAATTATTCATTTAATTTATACCCTGCCTTTCTTCCAAAAATGGCACTCAAGAGGTGGCTTACAAAAACACTTTAAAATGATTTAAACAATACAAAACATTAAAATATATTAATGACAGGATTGAAACAGCACAGAACCCACAGACTATTTCTTAACTAAGTGGTATTTCTTTCCATTGGAAGGATCACAGAGAGGGAATCAGTCTGGTTGTGTGAGGGAGGGGGGATTTCCACCAAAAAGACCCTCTGTTTTGTCACCACTGAATGTCCCCCAGTGGTGAATCTTGCAAAACGGCTTCTGCAGCCAAGCAGGTCTGTATGGGAGAAAGCAGTCTTTCAGTTAACCTGGTCTAGAGCACTTTATCGGTCATAATCAACACTATGAATTCTTCCTGGACACTGGTAGCTGTTGAAACGAGGCTGTCATGTACCTCCTGTAATCAGCTGCAATGAACAGTTCAGCCACAGCATGCTGGACCAGATGAGTTTCTAGACTGTTTACAAAGGCCTTTCCACAAAGAGCACATTATGTTATTTCAAACAGGACAGAATGAAGGCTTACGTGGCCATGGCCAGATCAGATGCCTCCAGGAAGGGGCACAGTTGGTGTGCTAGCCTCAGCGGTGCAAACGCTCTCCTGGCACCACCAGCACCTGGGTGTATAGGTTCAGGGTTGAGATGCAGGATACACGGAAACCCTGTGTCAGTGGTTGCCATCCAACACATTTTGAATCCATATTTCCAGATCTGCCTTTTGGAATAACAAGGCTAACTCTGCCTTGTTTGGATCAAGCTTTAATTTGCTTGCCTTCATCTAGTCTATTAACAACAACAGTCACTGATCCATCAAGTCTATTGCTTCACCAAACCCCCATAGTGTGGACATACTCTTCCAGCAAGTATAACAAGAAAATGAAATGTAACGCTGAATGTTATCAGGAATTCCCAGAATAATCTTCCAGGATCAGTCCCCAGGAAGGACTAGAGCCCCTATAATGTTGTCTCCCAATCCCATCTGTGACATTCCCTAAAAGGGAATCATTATTGAAAGTACTAAAAGTCGGCAAAAGTTCCAACAAAACCGTCTGGTTCCACCAAGGTGACCAGAGCAGTCTCTGTCCCTCATTGAGGTCTGAAGCAGATTGAATAGCATCTAGATAATTCATTTCATCCAGAAATCCCTGGTGAGAAACTACCACAACCTCCAGCACCTTGTCCAAGAATGGAACATTAGACACTGGCTGGAAATTATCTAGCAGTGGGATTCAGTAAGGCTAAGTAAGACTCAATCACACCTCATCGTAAGGAGCCATTCACCATTACTGTTGTCCACTCAGGGAAGGCAAGTGTCCAGCACACAAGTGGTAGGCCTCAATTGTCCAAGAGCTCTGTCCACATCCTCAGGAGGTACAACTTGAAAACTGTCCATTGCAACTGGACAAGAAGGACCCAAAGTTTTATAAAAGGGCCTATATCAGCTACAGCATCCAAGTCAGCAGGGATATGATTGATTTTGTCTGTGAATTATTGAACAAATTAGACATGACAGGCTATAGCTGAGTAGCCCACCTTCCTGTGGGCCAGAGTATAACAGGTTACCCAGAAAGCTCTGCTGGGTGATTCTGAGCAGATGCAATGATGGTGGTGAAATACAATTTATTCCCTGAGCACATTGCCAAGGGATAGGTTTTCAAATGATCTCAAGTCTCTATCTGTTCAGATTCATTCTGAGTTTTTCACCAACATCACTCTAGCCAACATCCCATTTGTTTAATAGCCCACCAAAAGGGATTATTGACTCCATTCCATGGGAGAACATGCTCGGGAATGATTATGCCAACTGCTTGGGCCATTTCTCTGCTCCAGAGATCAGCTAGGTCTTTGACAAAATCACCTCTCAAGGTGATAGAAAAATCCCTAAGAGAACCAGAAAGCTCTCAGAAAGTTATCCAGAAACATCAGTTTCTTGGGAGAAGGGAACTTAATTGAGCCCACCCCATAGATCATACACAGATAGTTTAAACCCTGCCACGTAGACATCTGTCCAGGTCACCATAATCGAACTGTACACAGAGCACCCATTTCAAAGCATGCCCTGCTGAATGGTTGGGCCC
Organism: Varanus komodoensis; assembly: GCF_004798865.1. NCBI lineage: Eukaryota > Metazoa > Chordata > Lepidosauria > Squamata > Varanidae > Varanus > Varanus komodoensis. The sequence continues at coordinate 31,763,325 of NW_025335568.1, read as the reverse complement.
TAACACTAATTGTAACACGCTCATGGTGGCCATGAGGACAATGTAGTTTTGAACCACAATTGACAATATGGTCTTAATATGTCTTGTTTAAGTCCCTTGTTATGGCACGTTATGTGGTCTTCAAGAGCACCCCCAAGACCACCTTGGCTTGCTTGGGAAAGGATACTATTAAGGCAACATGGTGGGTAATCAACCAACAGAATCCCAATTCTGTTCTGGATGTCCACTTTCAGATACACATATTTGGAAGTGCAACACTGTTTGATGGGGCAGCTGAACAGGGCAATGAAATTAGAATAGATCACTTTGGCTCCAGGTGCTACCCCCTGCAACGTAGGTGGGCAAAGCTGGGAGATATTTATTTCGACAGGACCACCCAACCAGGTCTCCATTACACAGGGCAGAAGGCACACTCATCCAGTTCCAGATCCTGGATGGCAGTTGTTTTTCCAACCACACTTGGCATTCAGCAGCAATCCCTTCAACCCAGGGTGCTGTCCGCAGGCAGCTCAGGCTATATGATATAGGAGAAACTTTGTGAACAACCACTGCCCTCTTTTGTTCCTTACCTCATAATGACTTAGCTGACTCCCACCACCATATCTTGCTCTGCCTTCTACTGTTTCAGTGACTGATCCCTGCACCCCCCAGCTATCTGTGCCATTTTAGGAACACATCTCTCCCAACAAAAGGGAATTGTTTTGACTTTAAAAGTGGCTATGTATACCCAACAGGGTAATCCCTTGTCTCTTCCTCTTTGCCGAACAAACCAGATGGTCCTTGTCTTCATTCACCCCCAGAACTCCTCACCAAAAGGGATAACCCTTTTTGGTACCTTCTCTTTTATGCTCCAACCACAGACATCTGGTGGAAAAAGTCCCTTGGGGAGAGTTCAAGGCCAGGAGTCTGGCCCTGTAAAGAAACAGTTACTTTTGGGCTCCAGAAAGTCTCTGTAGAGCAGCAATGGATTCTTAACATGGAATTCACCCCAATGATCAAGAACTATGCTCTCAAGAACTATGGTTTTATGGTAAAGGACTTAGCAAAAGGGCTGTGTTGACCATCTGCTGTGACCAGGTGGTAGATCCTACTCCACCAGGAGTAAAACAATTCAGTAGATTCCATGCTGGCCTTGGAATTGCTCAATTGCTTGAACTTAAACGAAAGTGTGGCCTTGGATGAGCGCTCTAGCCTATGAAAGTGAGAATGGTAATGTTCAATTCCATAGGGCTGTTGTGATACCAAAGACGTATGAATACACTTTGCACATTAAAAATACAATCAAGCTAAGCAAAACTAAAGTTCTGACTTATGCTAAAGTACAAATGTCCTCTATGATGTAAGGTGCCCACTTATTGGCTATTCAAATATGAATACGGACACAAAGTGTCCACCTGATACTCATGCTACTTTATTGAAAGGCCTATTAATTGCTTCTTTTTGTGATTTTATAATAGAAATTTAAGACTTGATAGCACTCCTCAAACTAACTTAGTTTCATTATTAACTGGATGGTTTAATTTTTACAGTTAAAGTGCCATCAAACATCTATCTATGTTTAAAATAGAAGCAAAAAACAAACACCAATGTTTTCCATTGTTATCACAACTAAGGGAAATCTGATAAGGTGGCTATTAGAATATCAGTTTATAAAGATAATTAAGAACTGAGGATAACACATGTCTAAAGTGGGCATTGTTTTGCACAGTTGATCGTCAGTGGCAAAGCTATCACAGATACTTTCAAGGGTAACCTAAAAGCAGACAAAAGTGATTTCGGAGCAGCACAAGGCAAGGAAAAACATACAGTGTGTGATGTGGGTGTTATAGCTTGAATTAGAATATTTGTAATTGGCATTGCTGACAAAGAAGTGGCACAAAAGTTACAGATGGAGTCAGAACTGATGCTGGAACAAGCAGCCTAAATAGCTTGTCACTCTGAGCTCATTAAGAGGTAAAATGCAGATCAGGGAACAGCTGAGCAGCTGGGTCAGGTTGTTCATTGGCTAATTTAGTCTAAACAAGAAAGGGGGAAGAAATTAAACATGTTCGAGGAGAGTAAAAGAAGGCAATGCACTGGCAGGAGTGGCGATGCCATCCACTTGCTGCAATGACAATCACAATTCTGAAGAAAGTTCATAAATACTGAGCCCAAGAGGAGGAAAGGAAGTACAGAAAATTAGATGTTTGTGTAAACTCCTTAAAAAGAACACAAATCATACTGGAGCAGTCAGATGCCACATTTCAGAACCTGTGTTTGCTTGAGCTTATGCTCTGAAGCATATCTTTGTCACTGTATGCCCACTTCCTGCCTCAGTCACTTTTAAAAGCTATTTGAGAGTACCAAGAAGAGTATGGGTAGAAGTGACCCAGGAGACATTGGCCTATGAGAGAAGCAACTCATCAGCATACAGCTTAATCAACTCATTCCCAGCTTTCCACACATTTGAGAAGTCTTTACAGAAATCATCTGGTCTTATTCAACAGTTATATAGAGCTAGTCAGGTGCCGTGGTTAGCATGTTGGCCTAAAACTGCGGTTACCTCGTTTGGCCAAGAAGCCCTTTGGCCCAGGCACCAGCTCTAACCTACTTCACCACTAACTTACTTCACTGTAATTTACTCCAAAGGGTTGAGAAAGGGAGAATATAGATGAAATGATTAAACAAAAATGATTAAACAAATGATGGAAGGCCAGCTTGGATGTCCTGCTTCAGCACTGCTCAGTTGTAAATCACCCAGAGAGCTTGGGTTCTTGGTGATACAGAAATGAAAATTATATGTATACATGTATATGTGTATATATATGTGCATACATACATGTATACATGTGTATGTGTATGTATATGTGTGTGTGTGTGTGAGAGATAATGATACACATACACTATATATAATTTTCATTATAACACTATAATATGTAATTATACATTATACATTATATATCATATCATATATAATTTGAATGCCTCTCCATAGCTCTCTGCATGGTTCACAATGAGGATAAAAACAGTCAACGTAAGTAGATAAAACCATATATGGAATAAAACTATAATATCCGCTATGCAACATAAAATCCAGTTTGTGTGATATACAAGACAGGAGCCCACAGTGACTGTGTACTGGAATGATCTATTTGAAGGTGCCTATTGTTATAAACCTGGCTGAAAACCAAATAATGGTCTTAAGAAGAGAGATCAAGAAAAGGCCTAAGAAGTTTCACATCAACAGTAGCTGACTGAGAGGACACACTGTTCATATAGGAACAGTCTTCCCCACTATGGTTTATTTATTTATTTATTTATTTATTTATTTATTAAAACAGTTCTATGCTGCCCCTTGCCGAAGCCTCGGGGCGGCTTACAACACAATAAAATACAAAAATAACAATATAAAATTAAAATTAACAACATAAAATAAATAAATAAACAGTATGAAAGAAGTCGTCCTGGCCAGATAAATAAGCAAATATTGTTAACAATTAAAATGACGTTTAAATAAAAAGGTCTTCACCTGGTGCCGAAAAACAAATAACGATGGTGCCAGGCGGACCTCTCTGGGGAGGCGGACCTCTCTGGGGAGATGTATTCTGTTCCTATTTGCAATACAGTAATGATTTCGAGGAGAGGAGAAGAAGAGAAGAGAGAGCTTTCCCAGTAGATCTTCTCAGTGGATCCTCTTTTTATGGTGTGGATGGGAAAGCCAGCCCCAGATATTTTCCTGCTTAAGACAAAGAATAAGAACATTCTCACCACTCACCGATGAGCCGATCTGGCAGCTGAACTTTGGAGATGGCACACAGCTATTCACCACACCTGAAGGAGAAAGAGGACAGCCCATGTTGGGAATGGCCTGGTTCCTTAGGTATTACTGCCCCCTCCTTGAGGTATTGTATACCTGGGACCTTCCATCACTCTGCCCTAAAGTAGGCTTGGACCTTATTTATGGATTAGAAAACACTTCATGCCACATTTCCAATGCCATATTATATCCAAAGCTAAAAGTGCCACTCTGTTTTTGAGTGCTAGATAAATCTTGTTGCCCCAGGAGAATAATCTCTAGAATGTTCCATAAGGGGCTTCCTCAAAGAGATTTACCTTCTATTTAGTTCTTCTCCCCAGGTTTTGAACACCCAAAGTAGTTATTTGGTTTCATAACTATTTCATACTGAATAAACAGACTGATATTTCTAGAGAGGCAAAATGATATTTAGATTTGACAGAAACAGGAGTTAAAAGTAGAAAGCTTTCTCCTGTGTGGGGACTGTTATAATGTTCTATTATCCCTGCAGGGATGGAGAGAAATTCTTGTAAATATTACTTATTTAACAGAACATTCTTCAACAACCTATCAAACTGCTTAGCAATATCATAGGAATAAATCATGAGGGACTGGTGAGTTAAAATGATTAAGGCTGGCTTAATTTTATTCAATCAAAACATGTCTCTAACAACAAAATAAGGCTTCTAGATTACAGATTTTTCAAATAATTCAGTGAAAATTATATCTAAGATACATAATTTGTACAATACTGGATTGTGCATTTAAAATCTTATTATTAGTATAATTCACATGTATTAATATATATATAATTTTATATAATGATTTTATATATACATGCAGACATATACATATATTATTAGGTTGCTACCCACCAAAAAGTGCCTGATGACTTAATCCTGATCGTTTGTAATGTTCATATTCATCAGAACATGGCTTGTTGCTGTCAGCAGGCAATCCTCTTGACAAAGGAAATATTGGTGTCAATAGCTTGTGTACATGGTTTATTTCCTCTGCGTATGAATTGCCTCTATGTCTTAAGAGGAAATAAATACATTAAAAAGTAGCATTAATTCTCACCAATTGCATTTAGTTGACACTGTTTCACTGTTTGGGGAAAAACAAATGTGGAGAGTCTTAATAGAAGGCATGGAAAACCAAGAAAGGATCTGGAAGTCATGAGAACCAAGGTACTATTGTGAAAGCAAGTGTAGCTTATGTATGATGTTATCTCCCACCAATACGCACACACTCAGAGCAGTCAGAACAATACATTTAAACATTCAATGTCACTTTGCATTCAATCTATTTTCCCATTGGCAGTTTGGAAAATAATTAGCTGCTAAGCAGGAAAATCCTGCATCCCCATTAGCTGACAGTGAGAGGAGCAGGCTCACGGGCACCATTCGCCTGGTGGAAACGGATCCTGCTGCTGCACCCAGTGTGAGTTCAGACTTGGAGGAGAAAAATGCACATTGCTGAAAACACAGACATTGCAAAGTGGCGGTTACCCCCACAGTGTCCCTGGAAAAACTGGCAGGCTCACTGGTGAGAGACTCAGCAATGGCGCATGGCTTCCAGTTGCAGAGGAAAACAATGCACAGCCTGAGCTTTGGCAGGGTCAGTTGCCACACTGTACAAGGAACAGGAATCATTGGGACCACTTCTTTTTGTTTTTCCTTTTTTCTTCATCTCTTCCCCGGGTGGAATTTGGGGCTGAAAACGGGAGAGGGAAGCTTAAATGTCCCTCCTGTCTGAATTCTTAAATGTCTGAATTCTTACCACCCTGATCCATTTTGAGGCCGTGCCCTTTTACACTCCAGAAAGAAAACCCAGCCATGTATCGCTCTGTGTGATCAGCAGAAGATTTACTTTGGTCCACAGAGAACCTAGCAAAGGAAGCTGTGAAATCCAACATGACCCACTCAGACTCACACTGTAAGGCCAGCTGATTCAGCTTTCCTCCTAGGCAAAACATTTCAGCCTTGCCGCATTCCCACTGGAAGGAGCACGGATAATGATCAGGCAGCAGCCACAAGCAAAAGAGACTATGGCACGTTTTGCTATGGCACAAGCAACGCAACTATACATGTGTTTACTTGGATGGAACCAGTGCTGCTTTCAAGGGGGCTTATTCCTATATAAATGTGAAAAAGACTGCAGTCTTGCTTTCTGTTGGCACAAAATTTCATATTTCTAAGTAATGTGAAGTTAGCATATCTGAACAATATTGATATCCCCTTAAGACAATTACTTGACAGAGTAAGGTTCTGAAGCATACTTCATATCCTATTAATTTAGGAGCCTGCACAGATAATAACATTTATGCACAAAGGTATATTATGAGCTATTGCTTCTGATGAAGAGCCATTGTTACTGTAATATGCTCGCGTGCAGGTTAAGGTTAGAGAAGTGGATGGCTAGGCACTGTTGGATGATGAGAACTGAACTAGATAGGCCTTGGTCTCTTCTAGTGATGCCACATTTACGTCCTGACATTTTCAGTACTCCTTCAGACCACGATAGTACTCATTCCTATCACATTGATCAGGCATTTCTTCTTGTTTGCATCTGCATTGTTAGGACCTCAATAGAAGCAACCATTTCTAAGAATCAGGGATCAAGAATGCTTTCACCTTAAAAAAAATCAGTTATTCACTACGATGCAGCTCAGTGCTGTATATAAGTAGAACAAATATAAATGGAATGATTACACAGCATGGTGAATTAAAAATAAAGTGAACTGATTACTTCTCTGAACTGCAAATAATTCCTGCGAGAAGCAGAGTGCTAAATAATGCACGTGAGATGGTTATTATATTATTGCAAGTAGGGATGGGTGAGAAATTTGTTTCAGTTCAGTTTGACCAGAATTTATCCAACTCACACCTTCTGGAATTGAACACAAACCGGAATGCAAGCTGGAGTCCAAAGTTCATGCATTTCCAAGCTTCCACCGTGGTACATGCAACAACAAAAAGAAGTGTTAGGTGGAAAAGTGCATAAAATCCATACAATTGAAACATGCACCGTTGAATATGTTTTAGACAATGTACTTGAAACTACACCAACATTTTTCTGAGGGAAATAAAGCTTGCCATTTGATAACAGTCACAAGTTAGAATGAAGTTCAATGCGGAACTGGGGAGCCTCAACAAACTGAAGATTAGCTGAGTCAGAATGTCTAATTACAAGTAGAAATACTGCACAAAGTATTGGCATGTGGAGTGCTGCTTTTCGGTGTCCCGGCCAGCCGGCCAGCCAGCCGGGCTTGTCCTCTTTCAGGGTACTCCATTGTATCCCCAGTCCAAACAGATGCGCTGTGTTCTGTGTCCATTGACCATCCCAAGTCCCCATTCAACAAATTTTTGGCCCATTTGTTTTCCCATCCTCAAAGATTCTCTCTATATTTGCAAACCTTAGACATCTCCCCCACTCCCCCATGCATGCCTCTTTTCCTATGCAGTCCTGTTTTGGCAGCATAGAATGTCTGCTGAGGCATCGTAGCTTATTAGTAATATATTATCAATTCTATTATTACACCACATCTATAGCCTGCCTCTTTTCCTCTTGCAGAGAAACCAAGGCAGCTTTCATAGTCCTCTTTCACTCCATTTTATCATTAGAACAACAGTTCTGGGAGGTGGGTTGTGACGAGCTGGAAAGTAGCCGAATATCCTTTTGCAAGACAGACTGGATTTTGTTTTTTTCAGTCATGCATCGGTCACGTCTAAAGTAGCATAAATCCACAGGTTTTTGTTTCATGTTGGATGAATGGCTTCCCATAGAGGACTTTAGATGAGTGTGATTCCACATTTCATGGGAAGATCAGAAGCAGTGTGAATCTTTTCAGCTAATAGGCAGATGGAAATGTAATAAAAAATAAATTTTCCTGGGGTCCCAGCATAAATTTTGCTATTGAGATATGCACACAGAATCCAGGATATGGGAAGTAGAATCTTTTTTCTTAGCGCACTACTTCTTGCAAGGTCAAGAGCAATACAATGATTTCTCATGCTGGCCTATTTTTTTGGATGAGCAGAATTGCCTTTCCATCATCATGCATAGCCTTTGGATCCATGACAAAATATTTTGAAAAGGCTGTATCATTCTTTCTGGTTGCAGTATCTTTTGTATATTTATTGCAGTTGTGCATCCCCGGCTGCTTGTAACTTTTTCTTCCCCGTTTTGGTTGATAATTTACTGCTTTCTGTATTTTATTAAAATGCCAGCATCTTGACATCATCACAGAAGGTGCTGTTAGATGCTCTACCAGGAACAGAAAGTAGGAACCCAAGGGAGAATCTTTGCTGGGCAGCAGCCTGGTGGTGGAGTTCCCATTTATGAGGCGGTGAGATGAAACTCACAGAAACCAGCAGATAGAAAAGTCCTACAATTCCTAGCCTTCCCCAAGCAGCCATGCAGACTGTGAAACACTGGGAGTTGTGGAACTTCTTCCTAAACATATATAAAATTGTGCACTCAGAGTACAACCCTAAAGAGCTGCTGCTGTTTAGATGGAGTGCTCCAAAACCCAAGCCCTCTACCCACCTAAGCCAGCCAGAGCTTTGGACTTTCTTCCAAAGTTTGTTAAAAGGAATCTGAGTCTAGTTTGCTTACCAGCCTGTGGGTAGTTATGGAGAAGCTTTAGGATCCTGGCCTCTCCTCCTTCCTCTCTTTTCCTTGTTCCTTCCCCTCCTGCTGACATGGCCCCTTTCCAACTATCACCGTAGCTGCTACCTCAGAAAGAGAAAATGCCACAGACTGTTCAATAGCAGGTGGATGGGGCAAGGTTCACAATCCCTGTATTCAGAACTTTATCTGTAAGAGCATACAGGTGATTTGCAGCATTCCGTGGCACTCTGATACTGACTGAAAGGCCACAGGATTTAAATATGCTTTTAGAAATAACGTCTGCAAAAATCTCTCTGTGGTGGCACAAGGTTCAAATGCAATCGAGATATGATAAAGACTATAGAATGTGGGGCTTTTATAAGGAGCCAACAGCATTTCATTGCGTGATTCTTAAATCAGATGAGAAAATGATCAAAAGATTGTATAACTTCCTAGTAGATAGGAGAATGGAAGATGAACAGGTTAAGGAAACTATGATAACGTGGGTGCAAAACTTTGGATATAATATTGAGTTAGAGAAATGGCAAAAGCTGTGGGAAATAAATATTAAAGTAATATTAGCAACTTAATATAAAGAAAACCTGTATAAAATATTTTATAGATGACATTTGTTGCCAAATAGGTTAGCTAAGATGTTTCCAAATATGTCAAATGGATGTTAGAAATGTAAACACAAATTGGGTACTTTTTATCATATGTGGTGGACATGTGATAAGGCGAAAAATATTGGATTAAAATACACAAATGGCTTGAGGAAATGTTAAAAAACCTCTAACATTTAAACCTGAAGTTTTTTTTATTAGGCATTATACCTGATGATCTTTGTAAACAAGCAATGTATTTGACTCTACATGTAACTACTGCGGCGAGGATTGCATTTGCCCAACACTGGAAGAGTGAAGAGCCATCTACTGATGAACTGATTCTAAAAAAGGTCTGTGCCGAAATGGACAGATTGACTTTGTCTCTGAAGGAGAAAGAATATACGGATTTCTATCAAACCTGGGACTCTTTTTATCATTGGCTAGAGAAATGGGACTACGCATAGACTTAAATATGTTTACAGTTTAACATAAAAAGAAAAAATGTGGGGGGCAGACCCAGTAGGTCTGATGTTTTCAATGATTGATGCTTTTTAGTTTTTTTTTTTTTTTGTTAAGCATATATTAAGAATAAAACTTATTCAAAAAGAAATCTCTGTGTGTACCACAAGGGTTCTTGCAATAATGTGGGCTCTTTCACTATACTGTCATTTCTTCCTGTTGGCTCTATCTGATATTATCAAAGATTATGTCTGTTTAGTAAACAAAAGGCAAAGGCCCACCTCTTCAATTAGATTAAATGGCAGTGTATACTAATAAAGCCAAACTTGCAAAGGACAGAAAAGAAGGAGCAGCGAACAGCATTGAAACAATGTGTGTGTGGGTGTTTGATGAAGCTGAAGTGAGCTTCTTCCCTTCCCTTCCCTTCCCTTCCCTTCCCTTCCCTTCCCTTCCCTTCCCTTCCCTTCCCTTTCTCCTTTCTTTTCTTTTCTTTTACTTTTTCAGTACTATATGTTTAGCTGCTTTTAATGTACTACTTTCAAAGTGAATATCAAAATTAGAGAGCATTAGCCGGAGCCTATATATCATATCTTCCTTGACATTACTGAAGTTTTGTATCCCTAATCCAAAGCCACATGAGCTGAAGCCAAAGAAAGTTTCACTAAACCCATTGTGAACTGAATCTGCCAAGTTCTGCACAGTGCTACTTAAGACTCACATATGTGATCACTGACTTTGAACAAGCTACAATCACAGCAACCAAGGAATTTGCACCAGTTTAGAACAAAGCTTGTTTCTTTCACTTGAGCCAAAGCTATTGGCAAAGGATACAAAGAGCTGGATTGGCAACTCAGCATGGATTAAATCCAGAATTCAATTTGAAGCTCCATTACCTACAAGCCTTAGCCTTCCTACCAACTGAGGAAATGCCTACTGCTTTTGATAATAAAAGGGTCCAAATCCCAGTGGAAGTACATAATGTTGTACAATAGTTCAGGTACAGCGATGTTTCTGGTGGAGTCTCACATGCTTTCATTAATGAATCTACAAGCTGAAAGCTTCCTACTTCCTCCCCTAAAACTCTGATCAATAATCTCCAAGGACTATTCTCAAATGTAGAAAACTGACACCAGTGCTTATGGGAAGTATTCAGTCAGGTTCCCCTTGGATTTAAGAAAAAGAAAAAAAAGGGGTGGGGGGAGAAAACACAAAGCAAAACAAAACCGAGACAAATAAACCTTGTTATTTATCTGGGAGAATGCATCTTTTCAGCAGGACAAATATCAGTTCATACACACAAAATCAAAATCATGCGAGTTCTTGCTGTAAGCAACTTTTGGAAAAATATCAACATTTTGTTAAACATATTAGCATATGCTGAATTTAAGCATATGCTATGTTACATTTGCATAGTAATAAGGGCTTCTTGTAAAAATTATCCCTGGCTGCTTTTCCTGTGGCTTGTATTTGAGTTGAAATGTTCCAAGACATGATAAAGTGGGCTTTTAATTGGCCATTTGTACTTCATGATAGTCAAGAAGGTAAGTAAAATACTTTAAGGGAAATAAATGCCATTGCGTGAGCATTTTATATTTCTTGCAACATGTCTAAATGAGCAATAAAAAGACTGAGGGTCATATTCTACCAAAACTGTAACCTCAGGCCAAGTTTTGCTTTATTGATTATATCTTGATTCTCCAGTCAGGGGTCAAGGAACTAGAAGTGTTCCTTTCACATGCTGGTCCTTGCAATAATAAATGTGGTGGCACTCTTAATAAAAGCATCATCATTTGAGGCATTCTATGATGAATGCAAAGAAAGATGAACATTAATGGGCATGAAGCTGGCAAGTCACAGCCTGATCAAAATGTTGGTATTCATTGGGGCCAGATACCTTGCATGCCACGATCCTCTATCCCACTGCTGTGCAATTCCCCCAGTCCCCAGCACCCATATGTGGTACAATCCCCTTAAGCTATACTGCTAGTAAATAACACATTCAAAATATAAAAAGTTGCCTCCCGCCAACTCAGCAATTAGCTTAGTAGCATTTACCCTGCATGGCGTCTCTCCAGGGTTTCAGACAGCAGTCTTCCCAAGCCCTGCACTGGAGTTGTCAGGTGTGGATCAAACCTGGGACCTCTTATTGAACTATCACAGACCTCCAGTCATGGGCTTTCACAGAGCAAACATCTGCCCAGAATCTTTGACCTATAGCAAGCAATAATGTTAACCAAAGATGGTCACCCAGTAGCTAAAACAGTGTAGTACTGGTTACTTCCAGTCTGTTCATCCCACTGTTTATTCTGAGCACCAAAAAGAAGATTACAGTTCAGCTCTAGTTAGCTGGCTGGCTGCTTTGTTGGTTCAGCTAGTTTGAAACTGAGCACTTAACTTGATCTAATGTAGTTCCACTCAAAGCCTATTAGTTTAATCTTTTGTTTTCATCATATTATGCTGTCCTCCTTGTAATTTAGCCTCATTTGTCAAAGGGACGGTGATGAATTAATTCCAAGAATTTATACATATGTACTAACCACTTTTATTTTGCAAGTCATTATCATGCATTTTAGGAATACAATGAAATAAGTCTTTGGCACACCCCAGAATGAGGACATTAAATCAAAACAAACTGCCCAGTCTATCCTATACCTGATTTCATAGGTATAATAATAGGCAGCAAGCAATCTGCTTTTGTATTTCACAAATTTGATTAGATCACACTACTATCGTGTTGTGTTTGGGGGGAAAAGATATTTTACCCAGTGGTTTTAAACCTGCTATTTTTGAGGAATGCTTCCATACTGATTTGTCTCCTGAAAAATCCAAGTATGTTTGCAGGTTGCCGAAATTTTAGGTGTTTGTTCTGTAACAACTGGACCTACTATCAACTATCCAGGCCTACTGGGTCACTTAGTTGTTCTATGAACACTGCAAGAATATTCTAAAAGTCTCCCTGGCACTCATTTTCTTATACACAACAGGGGGAAATCAATAATCTTGGACACGCTGTCTTTCCACCATTACTGTTCTTCTTAATTGAGGAACCCATGATAAGCTTCCAAAGGATTCCTACAGTGCTAAGAATTCAACCACTCTTTTTAGCTGCTCATTATTAGTCAATCAATCAGTAAGTTAATTTGTCAAACCACATCAGAAGTAGGCCAGTGGGCATCAGGAGAAGTCTGCTAGGATTTAGGAATCAATATAATATAATGTAAACATGTAAACATTTATTTGCCAACAAGAATGGTGTTGTGATTCTAATGCATGACAGTATTTGAGTATTCAGGACTGCAATCTTAAAGCATACTCCAGAATGTAAATTAATTTCTCCTAATTTTCAGGTTTCATTGTGGCCTGTGAACAGGAAATATTCTGCTTCTGCATCTGAAGTTTTATTTCTTTGTTTGCTTGTATATTTTAGTTTTTAGGTCAATGAGTGCCCTCAGCAATATACAATGAAAAGTAAGATAAAGAATACAGTTCCTCAGACTATTAGACTATGTACCTAATGAAAACAAGCAGTGAGAACATTGCAATAAATCCAAGGAACACCCGTGCAAACTGAGAATGGCACCAAGTTGTGAGCCTGTTTCTCTCTCTTTCCCTTTACAGCAGATTTAAAGTACAGTCCTCTAATTATTTATTTATATACAAGTTTTATATACTGCCATCCATAGCCAAACTGGCTCTCTGAATGGTTTACAGAGTTAAAAAATACAATATAATGATAAAATAACAAAACAATAGCAATATATTTCAATAGCAATACATTTCAGCACATGAGCCAACCAATGAAAACAAGAAATATGTATGGGAGGAGATATTCAGAAATTCAGGTCCCAAACCTTTCAGGGCTTTGTATGTAAAGGTAAGCTCCTTAAAGCAGGTCTGGACTTCAATCGGCTACCGATGTAGATGGTAAAGGACTGGTATTATGTGCTTTTGTCTGCCAGTCCTTGTTAGCAAATGAGCTGTCCTGTACCAATTACAGTTAGCTTTTTGAACTAGATAGGGGGTTTTTTTGAGACAGGGCAATTCATAGGAAGGTCATTGTCAAGTAGCATTGATTCAAATAATGTTTCCTCCAGTTTATGGGAGCAGTTCTTGCCCATGTGAAGAGCTGATTCTAAACTGAAGGCCACTTCCCCTTTCCATTTCCTCAGAGGTTTGATTCCACCCTTGATTCCACTCCTGGGTTTGTGCTGATTGTGGATCAGATGCTGGGAATACCAGATGTTTCTTAAATGGCCCATGTGTTTGACTTGGCACCGACTCACTGCCTTAATGAATTCATATCCATTCTCCTTAGATCCTCCCTGTTTTACTGTGTCTCACCCTGAACCTGATGTGGCTTGATTCTCTGCAGTTGTCTGACAAATTTCTCATTGACCTGGACATTTCCATGCCACACTCCAACCCCTCTCCTTCTCCATCTCATTCATCTTCCAAGTCTTTGCTTGCTAACTGGGAATGCTGTGTCTGGAAAAAAAATGGGCCCCTTCTCTACTCACTAGCCATTGGAGGTATGGTGGAACAACGCCACCAGCTGTCTGAATGACAGCTAAAGAGGGAGATAACCTAACTTTTCTAGGGAGAGAATTCCACAACCAAAATGCTACTACTTAAAAGACCCTATCTCAAGAGCACATCAGCCTCATCTATCTGGGAGCTTGAACTTGCAACAGAGCCTTAGATGGTGAATGCAGAGTTTGAGCAAGTTCATACAGAAGACAGTCCTTCTAATATTTTGGTTCTAGGCCTCATATGCCCCCAAGCCATAGGATCCATAAAGAAATCTCCAGATCAATTAAAAATAAAAATAATTCAGGTGTTACAATGTAAATATACATTTTTGCCATTATCACAATTTAGGACTGAAGTATAGGGCCTTTCTCTTTTCATTCTAAATTCTAAGTTAACAAATATAACCGTGCTTAGATCAATTAATCTGAATTAGTTTGATCACCTAATAATGGAGCTAAACCCTTGAGGGGGAGCCTATGGATTGGTTTACCAAAATATCCATGGTATCCTTCACTGTACATTTTTTCATGGCCATT